>NW_005353405.1:483739-505954 GCF_000412655.1 Myotis brandtii
CTATGGGGGGAAAAAAGAGGAACAACTATAATAATCTGAACAATAAAGATTTAATTTTTAAAAAAAAGAGAGAGAGAGAGGAAACCCTGCATGACCTGCCCCAGGTCGCATGGCAGGCTGCCGGACTGGGGTTGGAGACCAGCCTCTGGAATCCCAGAGGTTAGAAAGGGATCACTCCAGTCTTCTAGTTTAGAAACGGAAGAGGCCGAGGGAGGCCAGAAAGGACTTATCTCTCATGGAGAGGCTGGGCTCCGGGTTGGGTAGCCCAGGCTGCCTTCCCCCAAGCGGGCCTGCAGGGGGGCTCAGAGCTGAAAGTGAATTCCAGGCATTCCACGCTTCCACACCCTCCTTATCAGAGGCTGTGGAGGGACCTTATTTCTCCTCTAAGCCTCAGCCCCAGGTCTTCCCATCATCTCTGTCATCTCCATCTCCATCTTGACAGCAGCTGGAAGGAATGCCCTGAAGCGCTGGCAGCCTCTCAGATAAGAGGGGCCCAGGGCTGGGGTTTCAGACCTCCTTTCCCTTCCTTGTGGCCACGCGGACATAAATGCACGTACACACCTTACACGCCATGTGAGTGTATGTTCAATGGAAAAGGCCTGTACTTACATTTTTTTCTATTTAAATCTTGAAGACCCAGAGATGTCAGGACAATGCTGCCCAAACAACTGCTCCCGCGTGCGGGTGTCAGCGTGTGGGAGGACTGGCAGCGGCCCACCCCCAAGAGGTCAGGGTTCCAGCCCCACCTCCCCACAGGGGTGCAGGGCCTTGAGCAAGGCCTTCCTGGCTCAGAGCCTCGGGTGGTGTCTGTGCATAAAGCTGGGCTCGGGTGCAGGCTGGGAGGGCTAGCCCACAGGCCTAGTGGTTGGCTAATCTGTTTAAGTTATAAAATGTTATTTTAAAACTTAAAAAAAATAAAAATAAAAATGTTCATTTGTATTGCTTATCTTTTTGGCTCTACTGGTTTTTTATTTCAAGGACAGTACAAATATTACAACAATAATAAATGTTTTCTAAATAAAAAAACAAATTACCAGTAATTTCACATCCTGATATTAGTCATTTTCTTTTTTTCTGGAGCCCCTTCCAGTACATCTTAATATAGAGACTAAGGGATTTGTCATAGGAAATGCCTGTGGACAAATATGCATGTCTCTTGATTGGAAATCAAACTATAGTATTTTACAGTGACATTATAATGAAATTAGGATCTGTTCACTAAAATAAATAGCTGATCAGCAATACTTTGTCTTAGTTATTGTCTAATAGCTGGAAAATTGATCCAAGAGAATTTAGAGGAAAAAAAGATAGCCCTTTGGCCAGGTTTATGGCAAAACAAGGTATGATATTAACAGCTGTCAATTATTGAGTGGCTGATATTTGTGCCAAACATTATATGTATACATTATCTCTTTAATCCTTACAACAACCCAGTAGCTAGGTATTTTTATCCCTATTCCTTCCATGGAGAGTCAGTTCAAGAGCTTAAGCACCTTTCTCAGAATCACAATTAGGAAAGGACGGAGTTGGACCTGCTCCCAGGTTGTCTCACCCCGAAGTCCAGAAGTCTGTGCTCTGTCCCCATATCCTGCTGCCTCCCAGGGAGCATTCCCAGCTGAGTACAAAGCTTGCCCCTAAGATTCTCAGCCTACATTTCTGAAAATTTCCCTCCTGGCTTAAAGTGCATGCCTGGAATTTTATTGTCTTCTCCGATGGTCATTCATTCCGATGTGACAACAGTGCAAGGACCGCCTGGCCTCTCAGGACATCTGTCACTTGTCATGTTGCATTTAGGACACCAGAGAAGGCGCCCAGCAAAATGAACTGGAGTCACTTTTGTGACAGACTGAAGAAGCTGGAGCTGGAACTGGAAATGACCTTGTGGATGTCCAGACCTTTAGCTGCCGTCTGATGGAGTTCCAGATCTGTGGCATTTTTTTAAGCACTTGATTACCGCGAAGAGGATAAACACTGAGTTAAAAGGGAGAGCATTAGGTCTGGGGGCAGGAGAGAATGTTATCACGTGTATGTTCGCTCTATTGGGAAACAGCAGGATTCTAAGAACTCAGGCTTTGGAGGCAGACTAATGTGAGTTTAAATTCTGGCTCATATGCTTACTTGCTTTGGATAAGTTACTTAACCCCTTTGGGCCCTCAGTTTCCTTATCACTAAAATAGGGATAACATCACCACTTCACAGGATTGCTGTGAGGATGAAATAAAGTGATTCGTGTGAAACATCAAACATAGTGCCTGGTCCATAGCTGTGTTTGTAAATGATTTCCTTTCTCTACTTCGGCTGTTTCTTGGAATCACCTGTGTAGCTTTTACAACTCTAATGTTCAGGCAGCATGCCAGACTAGCAGACTTTCTGGAGTGGGGGCCAGGCAACAGTATTTTTAAAGCCCCACCGGTATTTCCACGTCCAGCTAAGGTTGAGCATCCAGTGCTGGATGCAGGCTGAGTGTCCCAGCACTTGCTCAGGCCTGGTCTGTCTTCATGGGGTGTGGGAGCATAGCTCAGGAGGCAGCAGGGACTGAGGCCCTGGGCCGTGTGAGAGGGCCTGTCAGCTCTTTCCGGAAGCTGTGGGCAGGGCCATCCCCAGGGCCTGATGGAGGTTTACCACTCTGGGGCCTCTCCATCTCCCCTCCCCCCCTATTTTTATCCAAGTGAAACCAACTTAAAATGGAATTCCAGGGGAGCCTGGCGAGGAATCACATGTAAAGAAGGCAGCTTAAGGAGGGGTGGTAAGCCAGGGGGAAAAGAGACAGAAAAGGCATATGGTGAGAGCAAGCCTCTACCCACAGGTCCCGACCTAGACAGCACTCTGACTTTCAATGTAAGATGCTCAGTGTGATCATCTCTTTTTCCCTCCAGGAGTCAAGGACTGATAGACTCATCACTGTAAATGCAGTTTTCTCAAATTATTACTGGGAAGTGCACTGTGGTCATTCCCAGAACCAGCAGCAACAGTCTCACCAGGGAGCTAGTCAGAAACGCAGAATCTCATTATAATCCACAAATGAGTGAGAGCATGTGATATTTCTCTTTCTCTGACTGACTTATTTCACTTAGCATAATGCTCTCCAGCTCCATCTATACTGTTGCAAATGGTAGGAGTTCCTTCCTTTTTATAGCAGCATAGTATTCCATTGTGTAGATGTGCCAAAGTTTTTTAATCCTGGATTGGGGGGATGAGGGGACATTGGGGGGATAAGGACACATTTGTAATATCTTAATCAATAAAAAACATATATTAAAAAAAAGAAACAGAATCTCAGACCCCCTTGCAGACCTACTGAGTCAGACTTGCTAGGGGTGGGGCCCAGGGCTGTGTGCTTTAACAGGATTCCCTAGTGGTTAGCATGCTCATTAAAGCCTGAGAAGCACTGACAGCATGGATGGACCTGCAGGGCATTACACTAAGTGAAATAAGTCAAAGAAAGACAAGTACCATATGATTTCACTTACATGTGGAATCTAAAGAACAAAGAAAACTAGCAAACAAAATAGTAACAAATTCAGATACGGAAAGCAAACTACTGATTGCCAGAGGGGTTGGGGAACTTGGTGAAAGAGGTAAAGGGATTAAGAAGTACAAATTGGGCCCTAACCGGTTTGGCTCAGTGGATAGAGCATCAGCCTACGGACTGAAAGGTCCCAGGTTCGATTCCGGTCAAGGGCATGTACCTTGGTTGCGGGCACATCCCCAGTATGGGGTGTTCAGGAGGCAGCTGATCAATGTTTCTCTCTCATCGATGTTTCTAACTCTCTATCCCTCTCCCTTCCTCTCTGTAAAATCAATAAAATATATTTAAAAAAAAAAAAGAAGTACAAATTGGTAGTTACAAAATAGTGAAGGGCAGGTAAAGTACAGCACAGGGAATACAGTCAGTCATCCTACATAATAAAAGCCTAATATGCTAATTGTCTGGTCATCTGGTCATCCATTCAACCAATCAAAGTGTAATATGCTAATGATATGCTAAGGCCACTCAACTGCTCACTATGACGTGCACTGACCACCAGGGGGTAGATGCTCTGACTGGTAGGTTAGCTTGCTGCTGGGGTCCAGCCAATCGGACTGAGCGAGATGCCCCAGACATGCCCTAGAGCCCTCCCGTGGTCCCTTCCAGGCTGGCCAACCCCCTGCATCCCTCCCTGGCCCCAATCATGCACCAGTGGGGTCCCTCGGCCTGACCTGCACCCTCTCACAATCTGGGACCCCTCAGGGAATGTTGGAGAGCTGGTTTTGGCCTGATCCCACAGGCTATGCCGAAGGACCCTACTGGTGCACGAATCCATGCACCAGGCCTCTAGTATTGAAATAACTATGAACAGCGCCAGTTGGGGTACTAGAAATATCAAGGGGAACACTACATTGAGTATATGATTGTCTAACTACTAAGCTGTACACCTGAAACTAATACAAAATAAAATTGAAAGACAAAAAAATATAAAAGAGAAAGAGAGAGAGATTGAGAAGCACTGCTATAGTGAAAAACTTTAGGAGGAAACAATGTTTCTGAGTTTGAACTCTAGCTTACTGTGTGATCTTTGTAAAGTTACTTATCAGTTCTGAATTCCTCTTTTCTCATCTATAAATTGGAGATAAAATATTTGCCTTAATAATAGACTGACAAAGGAATTGTGGATGGGATATAGAGGGGTCTATAGTCTTGAGTAGGAAAATGATCATTGGTATTTTTACTAATCTCCAACTGAAATTTAGCATGATCTCCAATTATGAATGTAGGCAGCAAATCACTGTAGTGTTAGCAAACTGTACCTTTGTCAGCAGTAAAAATCTGTTACAATAGCTGTGACAGATATTTTCATATTATGTTACAATTACTGCAGATATCTCTACTTCAAAATTATCCTATATAATAAAGAGGTAATGTGCAAATTGACCATGATGCCCTTGCACAAGATGGCCACCCTCATGTGGTAAAAGATGGCCAGCAGGGGAGGGCAGTTGGGGGCGACTGGGCTGGCAGGGGAGGGAAGTTGGGGGCAATCGGGCTGGCAGGGGAGCAGTTAGGTGTCGATCGGCTGGCAGGGGAGTGGTTAGGGGGCGATCAGGCAGGCAGGCAGGTGAGCGGTTGGGAGCCAGCAATCCTGGATTGTGAGAGGGATGTCTAACTGCCGGTTTATGCAGTCGGACATCCCTCACGGGGTTCCAGATTGGAGAGGGTGCAGGCTGGGCTGAGGGACACACCCCCCCCCCCCCTGTGCACGAATTTTGTGCACTCGGCCTCTAATAGTTTATAGACTTGCTGTTAGATCTTGATTTTTAATGTATTAACATTGAGGCATATACATTACTTGATCATAAATGTTTTTTAGTTTTATGAAAACTATTTTAAGCCAATTGGTTTCATTTAATTTTTTTATTTATTTTTTACTGTATATATCTGAAAACTTTATTCTGAAAGGGGGTCCAGAGGCTCATAGCTCCCCAAAATTGAAATTCCTCTCATGCCTTGCAAGTTGTTATGATGATTAAATAACAGAATCAAACCTAACACTTAGCAGGCAGAGACACCCATAACATCACCCTGATTGTGCCGATCAACATCATCAGGCTTTATCCTAAACCTGGACCAGATGATTTTCCAGCCTCTTCTGGGGGTACATCAGAATGCACATCGTGTCTAGTCAACTTTACCTGCAGGCATTTGTCTTGCTAGTCTGGTTTTATTGAATAAGAATTATTGCTTATTGAGTGCCTGCTCTGTGCCAGAGAGGTGAAGTATCTCACAGCTAGTAGCGGGGAAGCTGGTGTTCAACCTCCACACTGTCATGCATACTCCTACATCCAGATGTGGGGGGACAGGTGAAGGGCTTCTATATCCGTTGGTTCAAGAAGGTAACAGAGGAGGTAATATCAGTTGGATCACTGAACATCTACAATCTCTTAGCTCTTATATTTTCAACAAACATTTATTGAGCACGTATTATGAGCCTGGCCCTGTGCTGGTTGCTAGGATATCCAGCTGGGTAACTCATGAGCCCTGCCTCTAAGAAAACACTATGTGCTCTGGAAGTGCAGAAAGAAAGCCCCTAATGCAGCAGGGGCAAGAGGTGGAAATAAAAAAAGGGGACTTTGGATACAATGCAAAGTCTGTAACGGTTAATTTTATGTGTCAACTTGGCTGGGCCACAGTACTCAAATATTTGTTGAAACGTTATTCTGAATGTTTCTGTGAGGGTGCTTTTGGTTGAGTCTAACATTTAAACTGATGTACTTTAAGTAAAGCAGATTGCTGTTCATAATGTGGGTGGGCCTCATCTAATCAGTTGAAAAATTAGTACAAAGAGTGACTTTCCCTGAGCAAGAAGGAATTCTGCCAGCAGACAACCTTCAGATTTAAACTGCAACACTGACTTTTCCCTGATCTCTAGCTTGCTGGTTCACCCATCAGATTTTGGACTTGTCAACCTCCATAATCATGTAGGCCACACCCAAAATAAATTTATATTATTTATAAATATATATCCTATTGGTTGTGTTTTTTAGGAGGACACTGACTGATATAAAATTCAACTGGACCAGGACAGTCAAATAAGATATCCCTCAATTATGAACTTCCCTACAACAACAATAATTTAGCTCTAATCCATGGATAAAAGTGACTTTGGTGAAGGTATAGTGTCCAGCATCACATACCAAGGGTCCCAGGAAAATCTTTTTAAAAAAATCTTTATTGATAAAAGTATTACAGATGTCCTCCTCGCCCCCCCCCACCTTATTGTCCCCTCCATCCAGTTCCCATCCCACCCCAAGCCTTCACCACCCTATTGTCTGTGTCATAGGTAACACATATATGCATGTAAGTTCTTGGTTAATATCTTCCTGTTCCTCCTCCCCTCTTCCCTCTGAAATTCATCAGTCTGTTCCTTGTTTCCAGGCCTCTGGTTCTAGTTTATCCATCAGTTTATTTTGTTCATTATATTCCTTGCTTGTTTATTTTGATTTTTAGATTCAATTATTGATAAATATGTATTTATTGCCATTTTATTGTTGATATTTTTTAAATCTTTTTTTTCTTCTTCCTAACTGCTTCTCTCTTGCTGCTTTTAAGATTCTCTCTTTGTCTTTAACCCTTGGCATTTTAATAATGATGTGTTTTGGTATGGGCCTCTTTGGGTTCCTCTTATTTGGGACTCTGTTCTTCCTGGACTTGTAAGTCTATTTCTTTCACCTGGTAAGGGAAGTTTTCTTTCATTATTTCTTCAAATAGGTTTTCAATATCTTGCTTTCTCTCTTCTTCTGGCACCCCCATAATATGAACATTGGTACCCTTAAAGTTGCCCTAGAGGCTCCTTACACTATCTTCATATTTTTGGATTTTTTTTCTTTTTACTCTTCCGTTTGGGTGTTTTTTGCTTCCTCATATTCCAAATTGTTTATTTGTTTCTTGGAAACCTCTGCTCTACTGTTGAATCCCTATAAATTATTCTTCATTTCAGTTAGTGTGTGCTTAATTTCTGACTGGCCTTTTTTCATGTATTTGAAATTCTCACTAAGATCCTTGAAATTCTCACTAAGCCCCTTGAAGCTGTCATTAAGATCCTTGAGCAACCTTATAACCATTGTTTTGAACTCTGTATCTAGTAGTTTGTTTGCTTCCATTTCATTTAGTTCTTTTTCTGGAGATTTCTTCTGTTCTTTCATTTGTGACATGTTTCTTTGTGTCTGCATTTTGGCAGCTTCCCTGTGTTTGTTTCTATATATTAGGTAGAGCTGCTATGACTCCTGGAATTGGTAGAGTGGCCTTGTATAGTAGGGCCCTCAGTCCTATAGGGCCCACTGGCTCAGCCTCCCCAGTTACCTGAGCTGGGATTTCTAAGTTTGCCCCTGTGTGGGCTGTGTGCACAGTCTTGTTGTAGTTGAGCCTTGATTGCTATTGGCGTCACTGGGAAGAATTGACCTCCAGTCCAATTGGCTGTGAGGACCAGCTGCGACTGAAGTGGAAGAACTGCTGTGCAGGAGACACCTCTATGGAGCAGGAGTTGCTTCAGTGGGGCTTTGGTGCTCACTGAGTCTGCCCCATGAGTTTGTTGCTCGTGGATGTGTAAAGTTGTTATCTGGTGTGGTCTGAAGCTGTCCACTGGGTGCACTAGCTCTTGGGCCCCCAAGAGGTACAAAGTCGTCAGCCACTGCTTGGGGCCACCAGGCAGGAACTACAGAGCAATCTGCAGATGGTTGCTACCTGTGTTGTTCTTGGAAGTGCCCAGGTGAAGTCAAGCTATCTTGAATCTCTTATTGATAGGTATGGGGCATGCTGATGCTAGCTGCTGCTTGTTTGAGAGATTTTAGAAAAGTTTGAAGCCTGAGCCAGAACAGTCCATTCATATGGAAAAGCCGCTGCAAATAGCTTGGATGGGGCTGCAAATATGTGGCACAGGGTCTCAGGAAATCACCAGGGTGGAGCAAACAGTGTGAGCCAGGCTGCCAGTCAGCTCTGCACATCCCACCCAAGCCTTCACCACCCTATTGTCTGTGTCATAGGTAACACATATATGCATGTAAGTTCTTGGTTAATATCTTCCTGTTCCTCCTCCCCTCTTCCCTCTGAAATTCATCAGTCTGTTCCTTGTTTCCAGGCCTCTGGTTCTAGTTTATCCATCAGTTTATTTTGTTCATTATATTCCTTGCTTGTTTATTTTGATTTTTAGATTCAATTATTGATAAATATGTATTTATTGCCATTTTATTGTTGATATTTTTTAAATCTTTTTTTTCTTCTTCCTAACTGCTTCTCTCTTGCTGCTTTTAAGATTCTCTCTTTGTCTTTAACCCTTGGCATTTTAATAATGATGTGTTTTGGTATGGGCCTCTTTGGGTTCCTCTTATTTGGGACTCTGTTCTTCCTGGACTTGTAAGTCTATTTCTTTCAATGGTAAGGGAAGTTTTCTTTCATTATTTCTTCAAATAGGTTTTCAATATCTTGCTTTCTCTCTTCTTCTGGCACCCCCATAATATGAACATTGGTACCCTTAAAGTTGCCCTAGAGGCTCCTTACACTATCTTCATATTTTTGGATTTTTTTTCTTTTTACTCTTCCGTTTGGGTGTTTTTTGCTTCCTCATATTCCAAATTGTTTATTTGTTTCTTGGAAACCTCTGCTCTACTGTTGAATCCCTATAAATTATTCTTCATTTCAGTTAGTGTGTGCTTAATTTCTGACTGGCCTTTTTTCATGTATTTGAAATTCTCACTAAGATCCTTGAAATTCTCACTAAGCCCCTTGAAGCTGTCATTAAGATCCTTGAGCAACCTTATAACCATTGTTTTGAACTCTGTATCTAGTAGTTTGTTTGCTTCCATTTCATTTAGTTCTTTTTCTGGAGATTTCTTCTGTTCTTTCATTTGTGACATGTTTCTTTGTGTCTGCATTTTGGCAGCTTCCCCGTGCTTGTTTCTATATATTAGGTAGAGCTGCTATGACTCCTGGAATTGGTAGAGTGGCCTTGTATAGTAGGGCCCTCAGTCCTATAGGGCCCACTGGCTCAGCCTCCCCAGTTACCTGAGCTGGGATTTCTAAGTTTGCCCCTGTGTGGGCTGTGTGCACAGTCTTGTTGTAGTTGAGCCTTGATTGCTATTGGCGTCACTGGGAAGAATTGACCTCCAGTCCAATTGGCTGTGAGGACCAGCTGCGACTGAAGTGGAAGAACTGCTGTGCAGGAGACACCTCTATGGAGCAGGAGTTGCTTCAGTGGGGCTTTGGTGCTCACTGAGTCTGCCCCATGAGTTTGTTGCTCGTGGATGTGTAAAGTTGTTATCTGGTGTGGTCTGAAGCTGTCCACTGGGTGCACTAGCTCTTGGGCCCCCAAGAGGTACAAAGTCGTCAGCCACTGCTTGGGGCCACCAGGCAGGAACTACAGAGCAATCTGCAGATGGTTGCTACCTGTGTTGTTCTTGGAAGTGCCCAGGTGAAGTCAAGCTATCTTGAATCTCTTATTGATAGGTATGGGGCATGCTGATGCTAGCTGCTGCTTGTTTGAGAGATTTTAGAAAAGTTTGAAGCCTGAGCCAGAACAGTCCATTCATATGGAAAAGCCGCTGCAAATAGCTTGGATGGGGCTGCAAATATGTGGCACAGGGTCTCAGGAAATCACCAGGGTGGAGCAAACAGTGTGAGCCAGGCTGCCAGTCAGCTCTGCAACAGGGAGGTCTCAGAATAGGAACAATGACCCCTGCAAGCACCTATGTTTGGGAGAAAGCATCTCTGAGTCTGATACCAGACAATCCAGTTCATCCCTGTGTGTCCCTGGGTCCCCCGAGCTGCTGCCCCAGCTCTGGAGCTCAGAGGGAGTGGGACTGTGTAAGTTCATGTGGTGGCCCTTTAAGATGAATTGCCTGGGACTCCAACACCCACTGTGTCACTCAGCCACAATCCCCACTGGTTTTACAGCCTGAAATTATGGGGACTTCTTTTCCCAGCTCTGGAACCCTGGGCTTGGAGTCTGGGCTGGGGTCAGGATCCCTTAATCATCAAGGGAGGCCTCTTCAGCCAAGATATCCCTCCATATTGAAAAAAGAAATGCCACATGTGGGAGTTGAAACAGCCAGTTCTGTGCCTCTGCCCCATCTACCAGTCTCCATGTGCTTTCTTTCTTTTTTTAAATAAATCTTTATTGTTGAAAGTATTATGTATGTCCCCTTTCCCCCCTGTTGCCCTCTTCCACCTGCTCCCCCCAAAGCCTTCACCACCCACTGTCTGTGTCCTTGGGTTATGCATATACACATATGAGTTCATTGGTTGATCTCTTCCCCCTCCACTCTCTCCTGTCCATGTGCTTTCTTCTTTACTTCTCCAGTTGTAGAACTTCCATTCAGCCAGATTTTAGGCAGTTCTGAATGATGATTGTTCTGAATTTTAGTTTTGATTTTGATGTGGCTGTGGGAGGCCACGAGTACTGGTGTTTAGCTATGCAACCATCTTGATTCCATGGAAGATCTTGCCCATGCCATGCATCTAGCAATAGGTATATAGACTTTGGTCCTACTTGCAGAATGAAGAGGCCCATGAACTGGCTAGCTCCTCTCAGCCACAGTCCAGGAACCCTTGAAGAATGCTGATTTAAAAAGTTTCTCATAGGCAAGAGAGTCTTTGTGGAAGTCCAGTGGAGATGTTTCAGAAAACCATTGGAGAAAAATACCCGAGATTGGATGCATTAGAGAAAGTAAGAGGAACAGTTTGACTTTGCTTTTGTTAACTACTTCTCCCCACTCCAAGATGGCACAGCTCAGGGCCAAAAGAGCCTTTCTCAACCTGTGATTTCTCCCACAGGGAAAAGTGAGAGCATGTGAATACTTGCCTGGCTTCCCCAGTTGTGCTGCTAAAGAGGCTCAGTTCTCTCTCACTCCATCCAAAGTACTGAGTTGTAAGTGTCATGACTAGGAACAGTGATCAACTGGGTAAACAACAGCCAGGGCTTTAGAATGGAACATATAAAAGGGATGTGGATCTTATTGACTCTGTTATGGACTCATTGGCAGGCCTTCCCATTAGCTGCTGGTTAGCTTAGTCTGCAGATCTCCCAACTGGCCCATGAACACCTCCCACACTTTGGGCACCTCACCCCCACAAACACAATCTGTAGCCAGCTCCCTATGTGCACTCCAAATGACAAGCATGACCTTTGTCAAGTGGCTTGTAAGCACATGCAGAAAGCCAGCCTGAATCTGCAGTTATGGGAGATACCACAGACAAGCATTTAGTACCACCCTTGGGGAAGCAAAAATGAAGCTGTCAGGACTTGGTCTGGTACCTTGCTGAATCAATAAAAGATATATGAGCTTAAGACTTCTACCACAAGAGGAAGCGAAAAGTGTGGAGTAGGCATATCCATAAGAGGACTGAGATTGCCTCAGAATCCCTACCAGGGCTGATTGATGAAAGGTATTTTTCTCCTAAAGTCAGTTAGTAAAGACTAGAGGAGGTGATGCTACCTCAAATGCAAACACAGGAATGCAAGACTTCAAGGAACATGAAATATCAAGAAGCATGACAACATGAAAGGACCATAATAATCTTCTAGTAACTGACCCCAAACATTTGAAGTTCTGTGATTTACCTAATAAAAAATACATAATAGCTGTTTTAAGAAACTCAAGAAGCTATAAGGAAACACAGAAAGACAATTAAATGGAATCAGGAAAACAATACACAAACAAAATGAGAAGTTTAAAACAGAGATAGAAATCATAAAATAGAAGCAGATAGAAATTCTGGAGCTGAAAAATACAATGTATGAAATGAAAAAGAAAATGCAATAGAGAGCATCAACAATAGAATGGATTAAGCAGAAGAATCTATGAAGTAGGACCTTTGACATTATCCAGTCAGCAAAGAATAAAAAAAGAGTGAAAAAAGTGAAGAAAAGCTATGTGCATTTCTGCTTCTTGAGTTTCTTAAAACAGCCTTGTGAACTATGAGTATAGTTTATCAAGAGAAGCAATCTGTGGAATATTGGTATCACAGAAAGAGAAGAGAGTCAGAAGGGAACAGAAAGCTATTCAAAAAATAAATGAGCGAGAACTTCCCAAATCTGAGGGACAAGGAGATAGTGGGATAATATATTCAAAGTGCTGAAAGGAACAAACTGCCAACCAAGAATACTTCATCTGTCAAAGCTGTCCTTCAGAAATGGAGAGATAAAAACATTGCCAGACAAACAAAAGCTAATTGAGTTCATCACCACCAGACCTATTTTACAAGACTGCAGAAAATTCTGCTATCTGAATTGAAAGGATGATAATTGGTAACATGAAAATATACAACACACTGATAAAGATAAGTATATACTCAAATTCAGAATATTGTAATACTGTAACATGGTAGTGTGCTAACCACTTAACTCTAGCAAAAATATTAAAGGACAAAAACATTAAACTCTAACTAAAAAATAAGTTTCTAAAAATAATCTTAATTTTTTTTAATGAAAAATAACTACAGCTACAATTATTTGCTAATGAATACACAATATAAAAACAGGTAAATTGTGACATCAAAAACATAAAAAGTGAAGCAAAAAAGTAGAGTTTTTAAGTTATCAATGTCAAATAGACTATTATCTCTCTAAGATGTTTTATGTAAGCCTCATGGTAACTAAAGCAAAAACCTACAGTAGATACACAAAAAATGAAGAGAAAGAAAGCATACCATTATGGAAAATTATCAATTCACAAAGAACAACAGTAAGAGAGGAAGAATGTAACAGAGAACCACAAAACAGCCAGAAAAGAATTAAAAAGAAAGTATTAGCAAATTCTCACTTGTCAAGAATTACTCTAAATGTAAGTGGATTAAATTCTCCAATCAAAAGATAAAGAGTGACTGAATGAATGAAAAAACAAGACCCAGCTATATACTGTCTACAAGAGACTCACTTCAGCTTTAAGGACGCACATGTGCTCAAAATGAAGGGATAGGAAAGATACTTCATGCACTTGAAAACCAAAAGAGAGCAGAAATAGTTATACTTACAATAGGCAAAGTAATTTTTAACTCAAAAGCTGTAACAAAAAAAACCAAAACAAAACACACACACACACACACACATACACACACACACACACACACACACCACAAACAAAAAGCAAAGCTGTAACCAAAGAAAAAGAGGGTCATTCCATAATGGTAAGGGATTAATTCATTAAGAGAATATAATAATATATGCATCAACATTGGAGTACCTAAATGTATTAAGTAAATACTAATAGATCTAAAAGGAGGAATTGACAAAAATACAATAATAGTATGAAACTTAAATCCCTCAATTTAACAATGAATAGATCATTCAGGCAATAACCCTTACATATACGGTTAACTAACATTTGACAAAGGAGTGAAGAATAGTCAGTCAATGGATAAAGGATAGTCTTCAGTAAAGGATGCTGGGAAAACTAAATAATCACATGCAAAAAAAAAAAAAAACACAAACAAATTTGGACTCCTATTTTACACGACTCACAAAAATAAACTAAAAATGGACTAAAGACTTAAACATAAGACCAAAAACCATAAAACTTCTAGAAGAAAACATTGGGAGAACGCTCCTTGATATTAGTTTGGGCAATGATTTTTTTTTTTAATTTGATACCAAAAGCAAAGGCAAGAAAAGCAAAAATAAACAAGTAGGACTGCATCAAATGAAAAAGTTTCTGCACAGTAAAGGAATCAATCAGCAAAATAAAAAGGCAACCTACTAAATGGGAGAAAATATCTACAAATCATATATCTGATAAGGGGTTAATGTCCAAAATAGATAAAGAACTCATATAGCTCAATAGCAAAAAAACCTCAAACAATATGCTTTAACAATGGGAAGAGAATCTTAATACACATTTTCCCAAAGAAGACATACATATGGTCAACAAGTTCTTCTGGGAAATGGAAATCAAAACCACAATGAGATATCACCTCACACTTGTTAGAATTGCTATCCTGAAAAAGAGAAGAGCTAACAAGTGTTGGCAAGGATGTGGAGAAAATAAAACCCTTGGGCACTGTTGGTGGGATTATAAACTAATGCAGCAACTAAGGAAAACAATATGGAGATTCCTCAAAAAATTAAAAATAGAACTACCACATGATGCAACAATACCATTTCTTGGTATATATCCAAAGAAATGAAATCAGGATAGCAAAGTGATAGATTCACTCCCATGTTCAGTGCAACATTATTTTCAACAGCCAAAATACACAAACAACTTACATATCCATCAATGGATAACTGAATAAAGAAAATATGGTTAAAAAAAGGAAAATGTGCTATACATATACAATGGAATACTTTTCAGCCATGACAAAGAAGGAAATCCTGCTACTAACAACATAAATGAAACTTGAGGACATTATGCTACATGAAATAAGTCAGGCAGAGAAAGACAAACACTGTATGATCTCATTGATATGTGGAATTTTAAAAAGCTGAACTCATCGAAACAGGTAGAATGGTGGTTGTCAAGGGCATGGGGTAAATAGGGAGATGTTAGTCAAAAGGTATAAACTTTTAGTTATAAGATGAGTAAGTTGTGGGAATCTATTGTACAGCATGGTGACCATAGTTAACAATATTATATTATACTAGAGGGCCGATGCATGAAAATTCGTGCAAGAGTAGGCCTTCTTCCCCCAGCTGCCGGCACCGGCTTCCCTTCTCTGGCCACCGGCAGGCACCCGGGACCGGGCTGCTTCCCTCCAGCCCCAGCTTTGTCAGGAAGGATGTCCAGAATGACGTCCGGAAGATGTCTGGTCTAATTAGCAAGTTACTAAGAGAGTAGATCTAAAATGTTCTCAGCACAAAAATAAAAAAATGCTAATTATATATGATGTGATGGAAGTGATAACCTTATTATAATTATTTCACAATTATATATGTGTATCAAATTATCACCTGGTATACCTTAAACTTATGAAATGTTGCCATGGCCAGGTGGCTCTGTTGGTTGGAACATTGTCCCATACACTCAAAGGTTGTGGGTTCTATTCCCAGTCAGGACACATGCCTAGGTTGCAGATTTTATCTCTGTCAGGATGCGTATGGTAGACAACCAATCGATTGTTCTCTCTTAGATGGATGTTTCTCTCTCTGTCTCTCTCCCCCTTTCTCTCTTCTCTAAAATCAACAAACATATCCTCAGGTGAGCATTAAAAAACTTTTAAAATGTTATATGTCAACTATACTTCAATAAAGCTGAAACAAAAATATTAAAGCATAAAAAAATAAAGTCCAACTGGCACTATCCATTTATGATTATTCTCCTGTGTGTTTTACTTTCTGTTTGATTATGTCTTGTATTAAACAGCTCCTGGCCTGAGGGTTCCGGGCCCCTGAGAGATTTTTGTTTCATTACAGACCCTCTGAGACAGTGGTGTATCTAGGCTAATGTAAGTAGTGCTGGTTCATTGGGCACAGATCATTTGAGGAGCACTGGGAAGCCTGTGGTTAGGAGGAAAAGGAAATGACATTTATTGAGTGCCTATTGAGTGTGGGCACTGTGCATTTTACATTCATTTTAACTTCTAATTACCAGCTTAAAATGGTAAGTACAATTATCCCCATTTCACAGACAAAGAAACTGAAGTTTGCAGACCGCCTGCAATTACCCAGCTAGCAAGAAGGAACAGAATTGGAATCCAAACCCTAGTCTGTCTGCCTGACACCCAAGACAACCAGGCGGGTTCTTTAAACCATAGGGTATGGTCACCCACAGAGGGTGATAGGCCCAGGGAAGAAGAGCCTTGCTCTACAGAGCCATCGCTCCCTGGCTCTGGACAGCATCAGACCACCACTTGGCCCTTGCAGACACACCACCTCCTCATGTGAGCAATTACCTTGTACTTTGCTTGAGCGGGTGAGGATGACACCAAATTGTTAAATAAAGGAGATTTCAGTCTCAGTGGAGTCTTTGAAATTCCTACTTTGATCTTGACCCCAGAGCTTGGGTTTTATTCAGGACTCTCAGAACCTTAGGCATGTTGGTCTTCAAGTGCCACTTGACCCCTCCCTCCAGATTTTGCTCCACTATGACCCTGCCATGTTGCCCTGCTGATGAGACTATCACCCGGGGCAGAGTCAAAACTCTCCTGCCGTCCTAGGAGATTGCATCGATTGCTTGTTTCCTTATCTGTGCACACTTTCATTTTACCAGACAAGGAAATTAAATTGGTCTGACACCATTTGCTCTCCAGAAAGCTACTTTGGCTGCTAAGTCTACCAAAGAGGGTGGATTTGTTTGGGTGCTGCTTTCCAAAGTGAGTGAATAGTCCTTTTCAGAGCCACCCACAATTAGCTGTAAGGCCTGAGCTGCTGCGCCAGGCCCGCCTGTCAAGAGGATTGCAGCCAAATGGGGCAGATGCGATCCAAGCAGGGCCAGCAGATTGCCTCTTAATTTAGCCCCAGAGGCATTTCCTGCTGTGCTCTGCCCCCCTTCCCCCACCCCCACCTTGGAAATAAGAAAACGTGGAAGGCAAGAACATGTGTCAGAGAAAACCATCCAGGAGTCTGGACACATAGACACAGACGGACAGTGTGGTAATGCCCAGAGGGAAGGGGGGCAGGACAGGGTGGAGGTGAGCAAAAGGGGGGGGGAGTGGGGATATCTGTAATAGTGTCAAGAATAAAAATAAAGTTTAAATAAATAAATAAACATGATTAAAAAAAAGAAAAACTCACCTTCAGACTGCAACAGTGATTGGAAGAAAAGAGCTGAAAACAAAAATTAAATATTGGTTCTGTTTATGCTGCCTGGAAGGCTCTCCCTTGCCTAGTTCTTTTTGTGAATAAATGTCTACCTTTCCACCCTTAAAGGTTGTCCCCTCTCGGGAGCTTCCCCAGCACTGACTCTCCCCCCCGACCACCTTCCCAGGCAGAGCCCATTGGCCCTTCCTTATGTATCCTTAGCATGTTTGAATGACTTTTTGATATAATTTTGGGCTCATCTATATATATATAAAAGCCTAAGCGACCGTTAGGATGGAATGACTGGTCGCTATGACACGCACTGACCACCAGGGAGCAGACACTCAACACAGGAGCTGCCTCCAGCCCGCAGGCCCTAATCGCCCATGGGGCCTGCCGGCCAACCTCCTGGTCTGTCCCCCTGGCCGGCAGGCCCCAATCTCCTGGTCAGGGTAAGGCCCCTAGTCTGGGACAGGGAACTGGGGGTGGGTGGCAGTGGACACAGCCCCTTTCTCAGGGGGGCCGAGGGCTAGCTCCCTCCTTGGGGCTGGCGGCCAACCTCCTGGATCCCTCCCCCCGTCCCTCCCCACAGGCCCTGATTGGCCCGCTGCCTGCCCATCTCGATGGTGGTTGGCTCCTTCCCCTGGCCGGCAGGCCCTGATCACCTGATCAGGGCTGGGCCCTGGGCTGGGATGGGGAACCGGGGGTGGAGGCAGATGCGGGCAGCAAGGGAAGGAAGAAGTGGGGAGGTGAGGAGGCAGGGAACCTGTTCTGCCCTGATTTCCAACCAGGCCTAGGGACCCCGCCCATGCATGAATTTTGTGCACTGGGCCTCTAGTATTATTATATATTTTTATTTTGACATGCTCCAAAAGCAGAAGGTAAGGTAGATTGCAAATACACAATTAAAATGTAAAATAAACTGCTTACTTTAAAGGAGGTGGCAAAATCAGGGCAAAGGGGCATAAAGTTAGAAATGTAAAAAAAAAATAAAGAATGAGGTTTATGTATAAAATACATAGTCTGGGATCTTCAACTCAGATTCAGGTGGACCATGGCTTGGCCCTAAGTTTTCTGGCTGCCAACTCAACTCATTGAGGGGTTATGAACAATATCCTGAACAATGTCCTTAGAATGGACATAATGTTTTCATGGGGCTGTGTCATGTCACACCCTTTACTATCCACCGATGGCATCACACCTCAGTGCTCTTCAGGGAAAGCAATTCTGCAAGGCAACCAATGTATGGGATTTATCTGCACAGGCTTCTGATGGCCTGGCTAGATTCACTAGAAGCTTTACTGAAGCAGAGGGACTGCAGATACTGCTGGCCTCCATGAAGATTTAGATAAATGTGTGGTGGTCATGAAGAAATATTCATTCTTTTCATCACTGAGCATCTGCGCCCTCTTCCTAATTTTGTGGAATTCTCTGAGTTAAGGTTGATACTGCTTTCCATTGTAGAAGCTGAAAGTGGCAACTATTTGCTTTGCCAGATTCCTTTGCAACTAAGCAGGTAGGCAGATGACTCAGACACCACCAACTTGTCCTAGAGCTATGACAATGACAATGGCTACAGAACAATGACCATTTGAGAGCAGCACTGGCAGCCACCCTGACCAGTGGCATCTAGTGATTGATGTTAGCAGTATCAATAATGTAGACAGTGACCATTTGACCCAAGCCACTGTCCTGGCTGCAAGACCCCCAACCTGGTTCTTCTGTCTTCCCAGTGGTTCTGTACATCTCTCAATATCCTTGTAAGGAGTTTATTTTCTGTTTATATCAACTTGAATTGGTTCTAGTTGCTTGCAAGGAAAAAACCTGCCTGATGCTAGCAGCTCTTCTACTCTGCTTTCTGCCACCTACACACAGAGCAAAGGAAAGTCAAACTGCTATGAAAGTCATGACTGCGGAAGGACTGAAGGACACAATCCAGGTCTGCCCTCAGAGAGTCCCGAGGAGGTACAGACAGGAAAATTGAACAAAGAAACTCTTCCAGTTTGGGCCTACCTAGAATCTCAAAACCTAGCATAGCATTGTCCAATATGGTAGCCAGCAGCCACATGTAACTGTTTAAATATGAATTTAAATTAAATACAATTAAAATCATTTTCTTAGACACACTATCCACATACCAAGTGTTTGTTCAATAGCCACATGCATCCAATGGCTACCATTTTGTACAGCAAAGATATAGAACATTTCCATCATTGAAGAAAGTTCCATTGGATCATGCCGACCTAGAACCTTGTAATTCCAGTCTGAGTAGAAGGATGACTATCTTATTTGGCCACATCCATTGTTTCTGGTGGCTGATAAGGCTAGGAGTGCAAAGGCAGCAGTTCTATGCTTCTCCACCCTAGTAGACCTCACACCCACACCAGCTGGCAGGACAGGAAATACTCAATGAGTGTGCCCTGTGAGAAATGGCAGAGGACGGGGAACCCCATTTACCCTTCTGCATCTTCTTCTTTATGTCCCTTATATTGCTTGTTGTTGGCTGCCTCAAGGAAAACAAAAGTAAAGACAACCTTGAATCTAATCCTCATCCATCATCCTCATTGTTCTAGGACCTGGACGAGGCTCTGCAGTCTTATGATGTCGGGACATGTGTTAGCAGTGAGGCTATGTGCTCACCCAGGACCTAGAACAATGTTTGGCATATTGGAAGCACCCAGCAAACATTCATTGGTTGACATACATCTAATGCAGACCCCAAGGGACCTGATATAAGACAGATAATTTTCATGCTAAATATCTTTCACTCAAGGAATGAGGGAAGCACTATAATGATTTTATGATGGTACATAAATAAAAAATGGAAGTTTAGAGTATAAGTTCATTATAATTAAATTATGCATAAAGAGGTTACACATGTGAATATGTTTGGATTTATGAGAATTTTTATTTATTTATTTATTTTCAAATAACTTTTCTTTTTAAAAATAATATTCAAAATTCTTTTTTTAGAAGTGAAAATTTATTTGTTTTTCCAAGAAAAATGATCTTAAATATAAAAATGTTACATGCAATAAACACCAATTATTCAAGAAAAAATGATCTTAAATATAATATTAGTGACCATTTGACCCAAGCCACTGTCCTGGCTGCAAGACCCCCAACCTGGTTCTTCTGTCTTCCCAGTGGTTCTGTACATCTCTCAATATCCTTGTAAGGAGTTTATTTTCTGTTTATATCAACTTGAATTGGTTCTAGTTGCTTGCAAGGAAAAAACCTGCCTGATGCTAGCAGCTCTTCTACTCTGCTTTCTGCCACCTACACACAGAGCAAAGGAAAGTCAAACTGCTATGAAAGTCATGACTGCGGAAGGACTGAAGGACACAATCCAGGTCTGCCCTCAGAGAGTCCCGAGGAGGTACAGACAGGAAAATTGAACAAAGAAACTCTTCCAGTTTGGGCCTACCTAGAATCTCAAAACCTAGCATAGCATTGTCCAATATGGTAGCCAGCAGCCACATGTAACTGTTTAAATATGAATTTAAATTAAATACAATTAAAATCATTTTCTTAGACACACTATCCACATACCAAGTGTTTGTTCAATAGCCACATGCATCCAATGGCTACCATTTTGTACAGCAAAGATATAGAACATTTCCATCATTGAAGAAAGTTCCATTGGATCATGCCGACCTAGAACCTTGTAATTCCAGTCTGAGTAGAAGGATGACTATCTTATTTGGCCACATCCATTGTTTCTGGTGGCTGATAAGGCTAGGAGTGCAAAGGCAGCAGTTCTATGCTTCTCCACCCTAGTAGACCTCACACCCACACCAGCTGGCAGGACAGGAAATACTCAATGAGTGTGCCCTGTGAGAAATGGCAGAGGACGGGGAACCCCATTTACCCTTCTGCATCTTCTTCTTTATGTCCCTTATATTGCTTGTTGTTGGCTGCCTCAAGGAAAACAAAAGTAAAGACAACCTTGAATCTAATCCTCATCCATCATCCTCATTGTTCTAGGACCTGGACGAGGCTCTGCAGTCTTATGATGTCGGGACATGTGTTAGCAGTGAGGCTATGTGCTCACCCAGGACCTAGAACAATGTTTGGCATATTGGAAGCACCCAGCAAACATTCATTGGTTGACATACATCTAATGCAGACCCCAAGGGACCTGATATAAGACAGATAATTTTCATGCTAAATATCTTTCACTCAAGGAATGAGGGAAGCACTATAATGATTTTATGATGGTACATAAATAAAAAATGGAAGTTTAGAGTATAAGTTCATTATAATTAAATTATGCATAAAGAGGTTACACATGTGAATATGTTTGGATTTATGAGAATTTTTATTTATTTATTTATTTTCAAATAACTTTTCTTTTTAAAAATAATATTCAAAATTCTTTTTTTAGAAGTGAAAATTTATTTGTTTTTCCAAGAAAAATGATCTTAAATATAAAAATGTTACATGCAATAAACACCAATTATTCAAGAAAAAATGATCTTAAATATAATATTTTAAAAAATTCCTTAAATATTGTTATATAAATTAAAGTTGTTAAAATATGTTCAGACAGATGTAATGCCTTCTGTGAAATGAAGCAGTAATAATACCTACTTCTTGGGTTGTATGAGAAATAAGTGAGATAATGCATAAAAACATTTAGGATGGTCCTTGGCACATAAATAAATGTTAAGGTGATAATTACTGTTATTTTTGCACTGGAAATCTGAGGGCTAATAAAAGATCCAAGACCCTTGTCATTCCTTTCATGTTGTGGTTTTGATTCCCTTGCCTGAGGGCAGGGGTGGGAAGGATCTGGCCAGAGGGGCAGCTGTGCTGTCTCCCTGCGCGCTCCCTTCTGAGGCCGCCAACCTTCTCTTTCCTTTCTATGCTTCTTGGTTTAAGCCAGAGGTTCTCAACCTTCCCAATGCCGCGACCCTTTAATACAGTTCCTCATGTTGTGGTGACCCCTAAGCATAAAATTATTTTCGTTGCTACTTCATAACTGTAATTTTGCTACTGTTATGAATCGTAA
>NW_005353405.1:506038-518135 GCF_000412655.1 Myotis brandtii
AGATTTTTCTTTTAATTCATGTCTGTCAGCTTTGCAAACAATTTTTCCCTTTGCAGCAATTTCACTCCTAACACAGACACTCTCCAGTGTTCTTTCTGTTGCCTTCATGCCTCTATTCTGTTCACAACCTACAGCTACTTATGAGGGCCTGTCAACTCCCAGAGGACCAAAGGAGCTGCTATCTATCTATCTATCTATCTATCTATCTATCTATCTATCTACCTATCTTCTATCTATTGATCTCTCTGTCTATCATCCATCCATCAGTCTATCATCTATCTTTGTGTCTATCTCTATATTTCTTTTAACTTTTTTATTGAATTTATTGGGGTGAAATGGGTTAATAATATTACAGTGGGGCCTTGACTTACGAGTTTAATTTGTTCCATGACGGAGCTCATAATTCAAATTACTCGTATGTCAAATCAAAAAGTGAACGAGTGAGACACGTGATGCTGGGCTGATGTGGCGTTCACTGTGACGTTCGCTGCGCCAACTAGCGGTGGGGTATCTGAAGCTGGCTCGTAACCCAAATTTTAGCTAGCAACTCAAAGCAAAAAATCAGCCGAGAGACAGCTTGTATCCTCGAAAAACTGTTAGTCGGGACACTCGTAAGTCAAGGCCCCACTGTATGTAGGTCACAATTCTATAATACATCATCTGTATATTGTACTGTGTGTTTACCACCCCAAGTCACCTCTCCTTGCATCACCATTTATGCCCCTTTGCTTTCTTCTACTTCTCTCTACCCCTTTTCTCTCTGGTAATCACCATACTATTGTCTGTGTTTATGAGGGTGTTTTTTGTTTGTTTGTTGTTGTTGTTTTGCTTAATCCCTCACCTTTTCCACCCACACTGCAACTCCCCTACTCACTGACAATTGTCAGTCTGTTTATGAATAGACCTGTTTCTATGTTGTTTGTTTTTATTGTTCACTAGAGTCCACATAAGAGTGAAATCATATGGTACTTGTCTTACTCTGGCTGGCTTATTTCACTTAACATAATGCTTTCCAGGTCCAAAAGGTAAGATTTTCTCCGTTTTTATGACTGAGTGGTAGTCCATTGTGTAAATGTACCACAGCTTTATTATCCACTCATCTGCTGATGGGCACTTGGGCTGCTTCCAAATCTTGGGTATTATAAATAATGCTGCAATGAGCATAGGGGTCCATATACTGTCTCAAATTAGTGTTTCAGGTTTCTTCTCATATATTACCCGAAGTGGAAATGGTGGATCATAAGACAGTTTTATTTCATTTTTTGAGATAACTTCATACTGGTTTCCACTGTGGCTTCACCGGTCTGCATTCCCACCAATGGTACACAAGGGTCCCGTTTTTTCCCACATCTTTGCCTACACTTGTGGTGTGTTGATTTATTGACAATAGCCATCGTGACAGGTGTGAGGTGATATCTCATTGTGGTTTTACTTTGCATTTCTCTGATGATTATGATGTTGAACATCTTTGCATATGTCTATTGGCCATTTATATGTTGCTTTGGAGAAGTGTCTGTTTAGGTCCTTTGCCCTTTTTTTTTTTTACTGGATTGTTTGTTTTTATGGTGTTCAGTTGTATAAGTTTCTTATAAATTTTGGATATTAACCCCTTATCAGACATATCATAGGCGGATATGTTCTCCCATTCCATAGGTTGTCTTTTTATTTTTTTGTTGATGGTTTCCTCTACTGTGCAAAAACTTTTTAATTTGATGTAGTCCCATTTGTTTATTTTTTCTTTTGTTTCCCTTGCCCAAGGTGATATATCAGAAAAAAGTATTGCTAAGAGAAATGTCCAAGATTTTATTGCCTATGTCTTCTATGATTTTTATGATATGAGCCTAACATTTAAGTCTTTAAGCCATTTTTAATTTATTCTTCTGTATGGTGTAAGAAGGTGGTCTAGTTTTATTTTTTGCACCTATCTGTCTAATAAACTATCTTTACTCCATTATATGATTTTGCCTCATTTGTCAAATATTAATTGACCATAAAGGCATGGTTTATTTCTGGGCTCTCTATTCTGTTTCATTGATCTATATGTCTGTTTTTATGCTAGTACCATGCTGTTTTGATTACAATTGCCTTGTAGTACAGTTTGATATCAGGTAGCGTGATTCCTCCAATTTTGTTGTTCTTTCTCAAGATTGCTGTGGCTATTCAAAGTCTTTTGTGATTTCATATAAATTTTTGAATACATTTCTTTTAGTTCTGTGAAATACACCATTGGTATCTCTTTTAAAAAATATTTTTTTTATTGATTTCAGAGAGGAAGGGAGAGGGAGAGAGAGATAGAAACAGTAATGACGAGAGAGAATCACTGATCAGGTGCCTCCAGTATGTCCCACATTGGGGACTGAACCACAATGGGGTATGTGCCCTGACTGGGAATCAGACTGTGACTTCCTGGTCATAGGTCAACACTCAACCACTGAACCATGCTGGCTGGGCTATGCCATTGGTATCTTTATAGGAATTGCATTGAGTCTATGAATTGCTTTAGGTAGGATGAACATTTTAATGATGTTAATTCTTCCTTTCCATGAATATGGTATATGCTTCTACTTATTTGCATCTTCATCAATTACTTTCTTCAATGTCTTATAATTTTACAAGTACGGGTATTTTGCATCCTTGGTTAAATTTGTTCCTAGGTATTTTATTTTTTTGAAATGTAAATAGGATTGTTTTCTTAGTTTTCCATTCTAATAATTCTTTACTGCTGTATAAAAATGCAACTGATTTCTGGATATTTATTTTGCATCCTACTACTTTACTGAATTCATTTTTCAGTTCTAATAGTGTTGTTGTTTTTGTTTTTTTGGTGGAATCTTTCAGGTTCTCTATATACAGTATCATGCCATCTGCAAATAATGACATTTTTACTTCTTCCTTTCCAATTTGGATGCCTTTTTATTTATTCTTCTTGTCTGATTACTGTGGCTAAGACTTCCAGTACTATGTTGAATAAGAGTGGTAAAAGCAGATATCCCTGTCTGCCACAGTCTTTTGCAGCGAGGGTTCAAGAATCTAGAGAAGGAGCTGAGACATAAACAAATATACTAGACAAGAATTATAAATTTGGAAGGCATGGGGAACCAGGCAGACCACTTCCCTCTAGTGGAGAAGCTCTCTGACTTTTCCGTCCCCTTTGCTTTTATTTACTAGAACATACATTTGCCCTTTAGCAAAGCAAACAGACATATCAAAGGTAAAGTTTGGTAAACAGTAAAAGATTATCAGGTTAGGGGAATTGCCTTCGGCCACCATTGTCTCCACAGAACAATCGGTGCATAGCCTTTAGCCCTTGTTAAAAGCTCAAGGTCCATCAGCCTTCTAAAGGACTTCTTGCATCATTATGACCTGTTGGTCTTAGCCTCCAGCACCTGTCTTGTTCCTGATCCTAAATAAAACACTTGCAGTTTTGCCATTAAGTATGATGTTGGCTGTAGGTTTGTCAAATATGGCTTTTATTGTGTTGAGGTATACTCTCTGTATTCCCACTTCAGTGAGAGTTTTTATCATAAATGGATTTTATCAAATGCTTTTTCTGCATCTATTGATATAATCATGTTATTTTTATCCTTCATTTTGCTTATATCACATTTATTGTTTTTGCAGATATTAAACCACTCTTGCATCACTGGAATAAATCCCACTGATCCTGGTGTGTGATCTTTTTCTTTAAAATACATTTTTATTGATTTTAGAGAGGAAGGGCGAGGGAGAGAGAGATAAAAACATCAATGATGAGAGAGAATCATTGATTGGCTACCTCCTGCATGCCCCCTACTGGGGATCAAGCCTGCAACCTGGCCATGTGCCCAGATTGGAAATTAAACTATGACCTCATATTTTATAGGTGGACACTCAACCACTGAGCCACACTAGCCTGGCATGATCTTTTCAATCTATTACTGGATTTTTTTTGCTAATATTTTGTTGAGGATTTTAGCATCTATGTTCATCAGGAATATTGGCCTATAATTTTATTTTTTGTAGTTTTTTTTTTTAATATGGAAAGTTTCACAAATTTGCATGTCATCCTTGTGCAGGGGCCATGCTAATCTTCTCTGTATTGTTCCAATTTTTAGTATGCTGCTGAAGTGAGTACTTGTAGTGTTTTATCTGGTTTTGGAATTAGGATAATGCTGGCCTCCAAAATGAGTTGTGGAGTTTTTCCCCCTCTTAAATTTTTTGGAATAGCTTGAGAACAATAGGCGTTAGTTCTTCTTTGAATGTTTGGTGAAACCAGGCTAGATTATTTATTTGAGGTCCCCCCCCCCATCCCACTCCCCATTTCTGGAGATAGCCTATAATGCAATGAATTTCCCTCATAGGACTGCTTTCACCATGTCCCATAGATTTTGGGTTGTAGTGTTCTAATTTTTATTTGTTTAGCAACATATTATTTAGCCTCCATGTCTTTGTGTGTTTTTCAGTTTTTTCCCTCTTAATTGATTTCCAGTCTCATACCATTATAATTAGAGAAGGTCTTGAAATTATTTCAATCTTATATTTATTGAGATCTGTTTTGTGTCCTAGCATGTGCTCTATCTTAGAGAATGTTCCATGTACACTTGAATAATGTATATTTGGCTGCTTTGGGGTGAAATGCTCTAAAGATATCAGTTAAATCCATCTGATATAGTGTGTCATTTAAGGCTAACATTTCCTTGTAGACTTTCTGACTGGAATATCTATCCATTGATGCCAATGGGGTTTTATAATCTACTGTGACTGTATTATTGTCAGTCTATCCCTTTATTTCATCAATATTTGCCTTTACATATTTAGGTGCACCTATGTTGGGTGCATAAATGATTACAAAGGTTGTATCCTTTTGTTGGATTACTTCCTTTATTTTTAGTAGTGTCCTTCTTTGTCTCTTACTGTAGACTTTGATTTAAAGCCTATTTTTTTCAGATACAAGTATTGGTACCCTAGCTTTTTTTTTCCCTATCCATTTGCATGAAATATCTTTCTCCATCCTTTTACTTTTAGTCCGTGAGTATCTTTTGTTCTAAGGTATGTACTTATTGCCATTTTATTCTTTAATTATGTGCCTCTGTTCCTCCTCTTTCTCCCTATCCCCTCCTCTTCCTTCTCCTTCTCCTTCTTCTTCTGCATCATCATCGTCTTCAAGAAGGCCCTTGAACATTTCTTGTAACGCTGGCTTGGTGGTAACAAACTCCTTTAGTTTTTTCTAGTCTTGGAAATTCTTTATTATTTTTTTTCAATTTTAAATGATAGTCTAGCTGGGTAAAGTAATCTTGGTTTTAGTTCCTTGCTTTTCATTACTTTGAATATTTCATGCCAATCCCTTCTGGCCTAAAATGTTTCTGTTGAGAAATCAATTGACAGTCTCATGGGAGATCCCTTGCTGCTTTTAAGATTATCTCTTTTTGTGTAACCTTTCCCATTTTAATTATGATGTGTTTTGGTGTGGACCTCTGTGGGTTCATCTTGTTTGAGACTCTCTGAGCTTCCTGGACTTGTATGTATTTTTTCTTCACCAGGTAAGAGAAGTTTTGCATCATTATTTATTCAAATAAGTTCTCAATCCATTTGTTCTTTTTATTCTCCTTCTTGTACTCCTCTCCTATGATGCAGATGTTGTTATGCTTTCACGAGGTTAGGGAAGCTTTGGGTCATTATTTATTCAATTCATTGCTCTTTCTCTTCTCCTTCTGATACTCCTATGATTGCAGATGTTGTTATGCTTCATGTTGTCCCAAAGGTCCCCCAAACTCTCCTCATTTTTAAAAATTCTTTTTTCTTTTTGCTGCTCTGATTGGGTGTTTTTTATACCATGTATTCCAAATCACTGATTAGAGCCTCTGCTTCATCCAGTCTACTGTTTATTCTTTCTAGTGTAATCTACATTGTAGATATTGTATTCTTCATTTCTGACTGGTTCTTTTTTATGGTTGTCATTTTTCATGCTCCTGTGCCGGAAGGCAGTTCCAGCATGTCAGCAGGGCTGAATCATCTGGAAATGGCTGAGGGCATTTCCCCAAACCTGAAAAGGATGCATTAAATGATTGCATGCTGCCAGACAGCTAAGGGCATCTCAACTACATGTTATTGCCTCCTACTGGCCAAACACCTGAACAGCCATAGGCAATTTCCCCCAATCTGACAATGGATTCTGTATAACTAACCCTACCTTTTGATGTGTATACCTACCTTGCCTTAGGACAAATTGTGTTAATAAATAGCAAGGGGTCCTGAGACAAGGGGAACTTGGTTTCTTTAGCCAAGCTCCTCTGGCCCCCCAAATGCCTTTCAAAATTATGTTTCATCTCTGGACTCTTGATTTATCTATGCACAGCACCTTCTCCAGATTCCTGAACCCTTCTAGATGCTGGATCAAGACCACTGGCACTCTTGATCATCCTTGTAACCATTACTTTGAACTCTATATCTGATAAATTGCTTACTTCCATTTCATTTAGTTTTTTACCTGGAGATTTCTCCTGTTCTTTTATTTGGGGCCTTTGTCTCCTCATTTTGTCTGCCTCCTTGTGTTTATTTCTATGTATTATATAGATCTGCTAAGACTCCCAGTGTTGGTGGGATGGCCTTATGTAGTAGGTGTCCTGTGAAGTCCAGTGATGCAGTCTCTTGATTACCTGAGGTGGATGCTCCAGGAATGTCCCCTGTGTGTTTTATGTAGACCAATACCCATACTGTTTTAATTGAGTCTTGTTTGCTATTGGCCTGCTTGTGCATGTGATCAACCCTCAGCTTGGATGACTCTGGGGATCAAACCCAACCAGTGTGTGAGCTGCTATGTAGGTGCTGACCAGATGAAGTGGAATTCCACTTGTAAAGTTTATTGGATCCTACTCTTGTGTTTTCTGAAGCTGGCTACCGGATGTATTTGTTCTGGGCCTCTTGGGATGGACTTGGGTGCAGGCCAATATCAGATACTGCCTATGACTGGCCCTGAGCAATCTGTTGGAGCTGTAAGCAATCCACAATTTGTGGTTGACTCTGCTGTGCCTGGGTACTCACGAGAAGGAACAAGCTACACACTAAGGTGGGCTTTAACTAGAGATAGGCCTATGGGAAGGTCAGCAAAAGTCCCAAATCACCTCAAGAACCACCTCCATCTGCCTCCTCCTGCCAGCTACCTGTTAGGCTCAGTCACTGAAAGAGCCTCTGGCAATACAGGAGTTACATGAAGTAGATTCTCAGTGAATTACCAGGTAGGGGCTAGTAGATTTTACCAGATTGATATATGTTCTAATTCAGTGCCAGTCCTGGGTCTGAGACCACTTAACAAATGTCCTCAGTTATACCTGCCACCTGCTGTGTGTTCGAACACCTTTGTGTTAGAGCTGGTTCTCAGGGAGTCATCATGGTGAGGCCAGCAGAGTTTATCAGGCTCAAGCAGACCACAATTTGTCCCTGTGAAGGAAAGGCTCTACTTGGTTGGGGGTGGGAGGGAAAAATGGCCCCTGTCATTGAGTCACACAACTCAGTCTGTCCCAGATTCTGCCAGGGCAGAGGCAGAGCTCCGCAGGGTGGGGGGTTAGGATGATAAGGCTAGCAGATGTCCTGTGAGGAGGAGGTGCTAGTCAGACTTCGGGGAAGGTGGGGAGGGGCGCACTGCCCCAGAGCCACACAATTCAGTTAGTCCTGGATTTTACCTCAACCTTGGCAGGGTTGAGCCACTAGAAGTCAGGTAAGTAGAGCCCACAAGCCAGAAATGTGGGTCTCCTGGAAGCTTGAAGGGTGGTTCTAGCAGATCTCCTGTGGGAAGAAGCTCTAGTCAGGTTAATTGGAAGTTGGGAGAATGGCCCCTGCCTCAAAGCCACACAATTCAGTCACTGACACCCCCTGAGTCTGCCCAGAAATCTACACCCTGGCCAAGCATCTGACTCCTCAGCAGGTGTATGCTCATCAGGGTGGGGCTAGAGAGAGTCTAGAGTATGGGGCTATTGTTTTTCCCCAGACTGATGCCAGACAAAGGGGAGTGCTGCAACCAAGAAAGACAGTATCTGCAGTACAGAAGAGGGATTCAGTACAGGGATCCTGGTGTCTGTCTCTTCAGCTCTATTCTCACAAACCCCAGATTCTCCTCACATGGCTCTAGTCCTCTCTGCCCACACTCTGCCAAAAACCAGGCTAAGTGGCTATGAACAAAATTTTGTGCATTGGCCCTAAAGAGGGTACCTGTGTCTCTCCCTGATAGACAGAAGCCCTGCAAAGCCAGATGTTATGTGGGTGCCTCTTCCTGTTTCTGGTGCTCTGAGCTGGGGAGCCCAACATTGGGTTGAGGCCCATACTTCTCAGGGGGATCCCCCACAGCTGAAAAATCCCTCTTGAGCTTCAACTGCTGCCCATGGGAGTGGGGCCAAGCACTTTTCACATCTCAGCCCTTCCGACCAGTCTCAAGGTGGCTTCTGTAAATCCTTGGTTGTAAGACTTCTCTTCAACTAATATTTAGTGGGTTATTCAGGATGATTGTTCTATAATTTAGTTGTAATTCCAGTTTGGTCCTGAAAGTGAATATAGCTTCTAGCCACCCCGCTGCCATCTTGGATTCTCTGTAGTTGAGTTTTAAATGCTGTTGGCACATTCATGGGTGGGGTTCTCAGGTTGTCTGACTATAAGGATAGACCTCGATCACAGTGTTTGAGTTGCTGTGCAGCAGCTGCTTCCTGAGATGGAGTTGTTCCAGCAGGGTCTGGTCCTGCCAGAATCCCTCTTTGGTTATGCTGCTTGTATGGCTAGTTGGGTGGAACTCTGGTATGGTCTGAAGCCCACCTCTGGTTGCATTGGTTCTGGGTCCACTTTGGTGGAGTTCTGGTGCAGGCCAATGTCAGACACTGTGTGGACTTGGGCTATCTGTCTGGAGCTACCATGCTATTCACTGTGTGTGGCTGGCTCTGATGGGCTTAGTTGTGTGTGGAAGGGGCCAAGCTACTGACAAGTGTTGGCTTCCTCCAGCTCTGAGCTGGTGGCAGATCAATAAAAGGTCCACCCTGAGGTCCTTCTTTACCTTTTGCTACTTTGCCACCTTTTGAGGTTGTCTGCTCTTCCTCCAGGGTATTTTGAAGACTATAGAGTGGGCTCAAGCTGGCCACAACCCACAGACCCTTTCATAAGGTATGAGTTTGGTAGGGCAGTTTCTAGTAGACTTCTTCCTCTTTCAGGTGGACAGAATCCCTGCTGATTTTCACTGTCAGATGCTATGCGGGCTCCTCTTCCAGGCTGTGGTGCTTTGGGTTGGGGATTCTGTCATGGGCTTAAGACCTCAAACTTCTCAGGGATACTTTTACAGCTGATAGATCCCTCCAGATTTTTAACCACCACACATGGGTGCAGGGGCCAGCCCTTTCTGCATCTCTGTCCTTCTTACCATTCCTTATGTGGCTCTTCCTGTAAATCCTTGGTTATAATATTTCTGTCCAGTTGTCCTTTAGTTGGTTATTCAGATTGCTCTATAATTTAACTGTAAATCTAGTTTGGCACCAGGAATGGATGAGTGTAAGTTCTACCTACCCCACAGTCATCTTGGAATCTAGAACAGAATTTTTATAGCTCTTTGATTTAGTCTACTAATAGACATGCATAATAACTAACAATAAAATGTAATTAAAACATTGTACTTTATCTTAACCCTTTCATAATCTATTTTTGGATTAATTATACCACTCTTTTTGCTTCTCAGGATAACCTTTTTATAGTAGGAAAGGTGCTATTATTATCATCTCTATTTTTTAAACTGAGAACTGAGGTTCAGAGAAATGTGATGATTTGCACACTGCCACAGAGTTAGTGTCATTGCTCCAGGACCCAGAATACTCATTTGCTAGGGAGTGTGATCCCTTGCCCTTCCCCTCCATGCTCCTGTCAGCACCAGGTCTCTCATTCCCACCAGAAATTCCAAATGACTCAGACCAAAGTTGCCCAAGATAATCTATATGGATTTGATGCATGAGGTGTCCTCTATAAATCATGGTCCATGGCTGCACATGCTTACTGGGGCTCCAGGCTGAATGGCTGCTCAGAGATCTAATCACTGTCCTGGTCTTAGACCACTGCAGTGAATCTTACATCGGAGCTGCAAGTGCTAAAGCAGAGACGCTGGTGGCAGAAGGAGCTTTCTGAGAGTTTGGTGGAATAAATTACTCAAACATTTGGGTTTTTCTGAAAACAGTGAAATTTTATTCCTGGTATGATACTGAGATAAACAAAATGTAATCTACAGCATTGTCCAGCTCATCAAAATCGCATCTTCATTTTCCATGTAAGTGATTGAGAAAAAAATTGCAGAGACCTTCTGGAGCATTATCTTATTTGGATCCGATTTTAGACAGAACACTGAGTATTTCATACTGAAGGCAAGTAGCTGTAACTGCAGGCGAACTGCAAGGTGAAGTTGCTCCCCTATACAATCACAAATGCAAATGTTTAAAGCTACTCAACAATTTCCCCTTGCAGCTGCCCATTTTATTTCTTGCAAAACTGGTAATGATATAAGCAGTTGATTATGGTTTATAATAGCAATAAACCTCTCACAATTGGTTGTTTCCAAAATAAATAGCCATTCTGTTAAATGTTAAATAACAAGTCATAAACTGCTGAAAACAACCAATTTCTTGTGGATTATTGCCTGAATAAATTTCAAGAGGAATGGCAGATCATTAAGCTGTGAATGCCACAGATCAAAATCATTGAATTAAAAAATCAATCAATTAACTAATCCACCAAAAAAACTCTTCCATATATAATCCAATCTCATCACATATTGTATTGTATCTTTAGATCTTTTCCTTTGTTGGTCATGGTTAGCTCTATTCTTGCCCAAATCTTCCCATACTTTTTTAAAGATTAAAGAGTATCTATCCTGGTGGTTAAATTTGCCCATTTTGCAGGCATGGGATTTCACGCAGCTGTATTTAATAAGCACCATATTTAAAGTCCACAATATTCCAATTAATAAAAGACAGACTTGTTCACTAAGTTGAACATTTGAGTCAAATATATTCAAACTGCAGCCTTAATAGAGGCTGTTCTTGCAAGAGGAGCCAACTTCATTGGGGTGATTGACAGAAGATTCCTCGCCATAGCAACCAGGGTTATCTCTCTGGAATAACAACATTAACCTCCTTCATGACCAGTTTTTCATCCTTAAGTATAAAAGGCAGTTGCATGCATCTTGTGTGATTCTTTATTTTTGAATGAAGACTTAGCACTTAGCTAAAAATAGGACAAGATGCAGGGAAAACAAATTAATTTTGAAGTCCTTCTAAAATAAAAAAAGCATTACAATGGGTCTTGTAGCAAGACAGTTAAAGGGCAGGAAGGGCCCCAATCTCTGTGAGCACAGGGCGATGGCAGATTTCTAGTCATATCCTGCCTCTGAAATAGCCCAGTGCATTGATTTCCTTTGTGCTGTCATATGGCTAGGGTGAAGAGTTTTTTCAGATTTTATTCCTAGCTTATTCTTTGACCTCAAATCCCTAGTAAATGTGTACATGTGCGCGCGTGTGTGCGCGCGCGCACACACACACACACACACACCTCTTACCTGTTATCTAGTCTAAAGTAATGAATGATCTGTATAAAATAGTATGAAAATACATATTCTATCTGGAAAAACATGCATGTCCTACCATCTTTTTGAAATTGCTAAATGGATCCTAACCCATCTCCTCTGCCTTACATCTAATGTTTGGTGGAAGCTGTAGACATCATTGTCTTAACATGTCACTGAATTACCTCCCCAGCGCCTGGCAGAGATGCTGTGCCAATGCTCTGAACCTGACTTCGCCTGCCAGTCTCTGCAAGTGAAAAGTGTGGCGCACGAGCCCTGAAGAGTGTGGGGGCTGGGACTAGGAAAGACAAACTGTAACCTGGCTGGGCCACCACTGAGTGCTCTTCTCTTTGTCTCTGATCTCACCTAAAGTCCATTTCCCTTTGGGTCTTCCCAGCGTTAATTGCAATTGCTACTTGGAGAGGTTGGGCAAGCTTTCTTGAGGCTTGTGTATCATTCAAAGTCACAATCTTGAAACCCAAGGCCTCAGGTATAACCTCAGAGAACTCCAGTCCTCTGCTGAGGGAAGGCGTAGGTGAGGGG
>NW_005353405.1:518994-526300 GCF_000412655.1 Myotis brandtii
AGACCCAGGGGCGGCGGGGGGGGGAGGGGGGGGGGGGGGGGGGGGGGGTAGGGTGGGCGGGTGAGAAGAAAGCTGCCACTGGGGCCAAAGCAAGAGAAATCTGAGAACATGACACCTAAAGAGTGAAACAGTGTGTGGCCGAAGAGGGGAAGAGGCAGTCCGGCAGTATTGTTCCAGGTGAAGCTCTGACCTGGTTTGGATTTTAAGCAAACAAACTACCCAAAGGCATGACAAATGGATTTTGAAAGGTGTTCTGTAAAGCAACTTTATACTAAGTTTGGAAATAGGAAGAACTCCTTGCGATCCCTATTGTATTAGACGCAAACATTGGAGGCCTCCTAATATTCCCTTCATGACCACCTTATTTCTGGAGATGCTGCCCATCTCCCCAACCACCACCACCAGCTTTGTTACCTTTGCCAAGTTCTGTAACTGCCTGGACTCTAAGTTGAGCCCTGAGCCTCACAGCCTCATTCCCAATCGCTCTCCAGTCCAGAATTTGGATACAACAAATGCCTCAGCGATAGGCATGGGACCTTGTTTCCTGAGTGGCTCCTGAGGGAACAGATAACACCCAGGAGGGCAGGTCTTGCTTCCCTGGGAGTGAGCCTGGACAAGTTACCTGAGAATTCATTGTCTTCACCTTGAGGTGCATTTTCTCCTGGAAAACCTCCTGCAGAAGCCCATGGGACCGAGGGGACACACCTGATGAGCAGCCTGTTCTGGCAGCTCACGGAGAAGCAGTGTCCAAGGCAGCACCATTGTATCTCATGCTTCCTGTCTTCCCGGTCTCTCTCCCCCTTCCCTCCCATGCCCTCTTCCAGGGTTTTACTTCCCAAATAAAGTAGCTGCGCTGTCATCCTTGCCTGAATCTCTGCATGGGGGGTCGGTACTGAGAAGACTACCTAGAGCAGTCACACTCAGGGCGGTGGCAATGTTCTCTAAACAGCATTTTAGGGAAAGGACTGGGTGGTGAAAAGCATTGCCCTTCTCTCTGAATGAGTCCAAAGTCTCCCCTTCATTTGCTAGATGATTCTCTTTCCATTGCAGCCACCTCTGGAAGTTGCAAGTTTTCAGAAGGCTAAGGTTTGAGGAAGGGTTGGTTCACCATTTTAAAAAGTAGTGTATGGGCCTTTCTTATTCATTGACAAAGGGTAAACTTGGAGAAAACTAAGCCTCACTGTAGTCAAAGTGTTTGCAATTAGTTTCTCTTAAAACAGAAAAGAACTTTCTTTTAAAAGTCAGAAGAAGCCCTAGCTGGTTTGGCTCAGTGGATAGAGCGCCAGCCCTCGGACTGAATGGTCCCGGGTTCAATTCTGGTTACGGGCACCTACCTAGGTTGCAGGTTCGATCCCCAGCCCTAGTTCAGGCGCCTGCGGGAGGCAACCAATCAACGTGTCTCTCTCACATTGATGTTTCTCTCTCTCTGTCTCTGCTCCTACCTTCCACTCTCTCTAAAATTCAATGGACAAATATCCTCAGGTGAGGATTAACAACAACAACAAAAGTCAAGAGAAAAATAGTTCATTGCAGCGTTATTTACAATAGCTAAGACATGGAAGCAACCCAAGTGCCCACCAATAGACAAGTGTGTAAAAAAGCCATGGTGCATATACATGATGGATATTATTACTTGGCCATGAAATCTTACCATTTGTGACAGCATGGATGGACCTAGAGGGTATTATCTATAATAATAAAAGTGTAATGTGCTAATTAGACTGGACAGCCAAACGACCTTCTGGATGCCCTTCCAGACATCCTTCTGGACAACCTTCCAGATGAAGCTGGGGCTGCAAGGGCTGAGGCAAGCCGCTGTGGCTGCAAGGGCTGAGCCCCTTGCACAAATTTCGTGCATTGGGCTTCTAGTAAGTGAAATAAGTCAGAAAAAGACAAATCCCATATGATTTCACTAATATGTGAAATCTAAAGAACAAAATAAACAAAATTGAAACAGACTCATAGACACAGAGAACAGACTGATGGTTACCAGAGGGAAGGGGACATGGGGGACTAGGTAAGAAAGCTGAAGGGAATAAGAAGTACAAATTAGAAGTTACAGAATAATCATGGGGGTGTAAAGTACAGCATAGGGAATATAGTCAACAATATTATAATAACTACATGTGGTGTCAGGTGGGTAATGGAAATATAGGGAGGGACACTTATAAAGTATATGATTGCCTAACCACTATGCTGTACACCTGAAACTAGTACACAATACTATTGAATTTAAACTGTACTTGAAAAATAGAATGTAAAAGTTCTTTTTAAAAATTACGAGAATAGTAGCAACAGCAGCAAATCCTGAGTTGCAAATTGCTGGTGTGTTCGAATTGAGGAGACCCACTGCCTACCTGTAAACACACAGAGGCGGCACCGCCTTCCCTGACCCAGAGGAGAAAAAGCAGATGCCCTTCCTTTTCCACTCAGTGCTCTCCTCAGAAGTCTTGCTAACCCTGTGCCTCATGGAGACATTTCATTATTTACAGGTGTGTTGGTTTATTCATGCGTCGGGCCCAGCCACCCTGTGATCTCTCTGTTTTGTGGAGTCTGTATGTGACTTCTTCGTTGCAACTGGTGCTAATGAGGCCAAAGTCTGGGTTCCATCACCACAGGGGCCAGCTAACTCTACTCTGCTCCACCGCCAGAGGCTGCACCCAACAGCTCTGTCTGGGGCTTGCATGTGGCTCACTGGGCAAGGGCACTGGGGGGTCAGGTGGTCCCCACCTCTAGTGAAGGATTGCCACTCCCTGCCCATCTTCCCGCTCTACAAAGGTCCAGGATGACCTGCTTGATCCTCTCTGAGGTGTTTGTGTATGTGTTTTCAGAATTTCCCCCTTTCATTCGATCGCTTGTATTTACCAAGTGCCTATTATGAATTAAGGACTGGGACACACTTCTTTTGCTTCCATTCCCTGGCTTGTTCATTCATTATAAACATTGTTCTCAGGGGTGGGGCTGAGGGGAGATTGGTGGACATGAGAAAAGAAACTAGATGGAGTTACAGATTTTTATAATGTTTTGTGAAAATACACAATAAAAATTATGCATTTACCTACTCACTCAACAAATATTTGTTGACTATCACGTCTTAGGCAGGAGGGCTACAGCAGTGAAACAAAACAGACTGAAGAACTTCCGCTCTGTGGAGTTTATGTTCCCGGGTGGGGGCTGATGAACAGCAAATGAGAAAAGCTGGTAAATAGTATGCATGTTACCGGATAAGTACTAAGGAGAAAAGGAGAGCCGGACCAGGAACGGAAGTTGCTGGGAATGAAACTATAATTATAAATACACTAGAGGCCTGGCGCACAAAATTTGTGCGTGGTTATGGTCCCTAGACCTGGCCTGCAATCAGGGCCATCTTCCCCAGATGCTCACAGCCAACCCCACCCTCCACCACCACCCACCCTCGGTTCCCTATTTGCCTTTAGGTGATTTGTGCCTGAAGGCCGGGGGAAGGGACCGAGAGTTGGCTGTTACCGCCCGCTCACCGAGGGTTGCCATCAGGTGATTGGAGACTGCCAGCTGGGGAAAGGGACCAAGAGGTGATCAGTGTGCCTCACAGTGACTGGTCCAGCGGTTGTTCTGGTCATTCTGCTGTTAGGGTCAATTTGCATATTACCCTTTTATTATATAGGATCAGTCAGGGCAGACTTCACTTACAACAAGGACCTGAATGGGGACAGAGAGTGAGCTGTTAGGGGGCATCCCAGGCAGAGGGAACCACAAAGGCAGAGACCACGCAGAGGGGGTGTGCACGGAGTGTGCATGTGAGAAACAGCGAGGAGGCTGTGTGGCTGCTGTAGAGTGAGCCCCGGGAAGCAGCTCATGAAGCAGCCAGGAAGAAGGGAGGAACGCTGTCAGGAAGGTCTGCCGGCGCTGTGAGGGCTTTGGCTCCTTGCTTCTGGAATCAGAAAAGGCTTCATCAAAGACCTGACTTTGGAGCTCGCTCGCACAGGCAGAGTAGTGTTGACACATTTGTCTGCATTCCCATGTGATTTGGGAGATGGCATGTGCACGTGCCGGGGTGTGGTTTCAGACTTGAAGACTGCGTGGTTAGCACCTGCTCCCTGCCCCACCCTTTGCCCCACACTGTTCCCCAATGCCACATGCTACAGCCTAGGAGTCACGTGGACACATGGTGGGGGCCCACACAACGACTGGGATTATTTTAGCCACCAGCCAGGCAGGTGGGGGCTCAGAACAGATACAAAGGAATAAGAAATTGAGTCATTTCTTTCACTGTAAGTTATGGCCCTCCATTCATGCTTGCCAAAGAAGCATGTGAAAATTACCAAGCAAGGTAGCCCAAGGCCAAGTGAGTCAGGGAGAAAGCAGACACTCCCTGAGCTCTAAGCAGGAAGGGGTCCCCTCAGGACTACCGGGAGGCCTTGGGAAGGGTAATAGAGAATACTAGAGGCCCAGTGTATGAAATTCATGCATGACATTCATGCACAGGTAGGATCCCTAGCCGGCAGGGGCCTCCCTTCCCCTGGCTGCCTGCCACTGCTGCTGGCCAGCGTGGGGCCAGCTGGACCCGCCCCCTGGTCAAACACCTCATCGAACACCTGGTGGAGGGAACAATTTGCATATTAGGCTATTATTATATAGTATGTAGAGGAGGGGTGACAGGCGAGTGTGTCTTGATGCTTAGATGAGATGTGGGTCCGTGAATAGGAGCAGTGAGAGCGTTTCAAGTCTATGTCCCTATGAGGGACAGTAGGATATTAGATATGTTTGGGGGTCAGGAAGAGGATTTCCCAGGCTATGATGGGGTGACTGTGTTGGGAAAGAGCAGGAAAAAGGCCGAGAAAGAGGGGGCAGATTGTGGAAGTCCAGGCTGAGAAGTTCTGACTTTTTCTGAAGGTGATTCTCTGCTTTGGGTGGCAGGGCTATAGCAGACAGAACTGTGCCTGTTTCCTTCATGCATATGTATGTGTATGGGGAAGCCTTGCCAGATATAAAATACAGGAGTCCCCGTTAAATTTGAAGTTCAGACAAACAAAATATGCTTTTTCAGTATAAGTATGTCCCACAAAATATTTGAAATCTAAATACAGGACACCCAGGCTAATTTGAATTTCAGATAAACAATAGGCAATTTTTTTAGTATAATTGTGGCCTATTCAATATTTGAAACATATAGTAAAAAAAATTCCATTGTTTATATGAAGCTCACATTTAACTGAACATCGGGCATTTTGTTTGCTAAGTCTGGCAACCCTGGTATGTGGTGTTTAATCAATGCTGCTTTCTGATGCTGTGGACTCCAGAGCAGAACCCCTCTCCTGCTCCACTAACTGGCCTGGACAGCTCTGTCCCCAGCAGCTCATTTCTTGGTCACCCTTAGGTGCTTGCTCAGCTCACTGATGGTTCCAGTCTGTGAGTTACTTGTGAGAACAGTCAGGCCCCCAGCTGCCTCCCAAGGGTCAGCTGCAGCTCCCCAAATCTGCCTCTCTAGAGCACAGAGTAGGAACCCTGACTTTCGCCAGCAGAACTGTCACAGAGCTGAGAATCGATAGGCAGTCCTGATGTGCAGGGTGGGCTGGCATACCACCGGCTACCCTGAGCCAGTATTGATTATGCAAGCGGGCTGTCTGTAAACCAAGCAGGCATGCTGAAATGGGATGACTCTTCAAATATCCCTCAAAGTCTCCCGGGCTCAGAGAGAGAACCAGCAAGTTCTCTCACTAAAGGCCACCTTGGGGAGCTGCACCATATCCTCTTTTTCTCTTGTCAAATGCAAAGCCGAGGGGGTAAAAACTCATAACAGTCTTCTCTCCATTGGGACACTCTTAAATATGGGTCATTATTCAGTTTAAGAACCAAAGCATAAAATAGAAAAACTAATAGAAATTGCACTGAAAGCCTAGAATGTGGTGAGCATTAGGTATGTGTTATGGGGTTTTATTTATAGTAATTTTATGAGATAGATATTACTATCAGATTAAAAAATGGAGACTGACCCAGGCTCTTTGTGAGGGACAGATAGCCTGTCAGCTTGGTTCAAACCCATGTCAGCTTGACAAGCTTGTGACACTGAATGCCCGCTGAAGGAGCTGGATATGTTGCGTACACCACTGGTCTGTCTGGCTAGGCTGTCCTTTAAAATTCTTAATTGACAAATATCCTCTGACGAACTGTCTCTCGTTGCTCTCTTTTTGCAAAAAGATCAGGTGCCTCTCTCTGCTCTCAGATGATTTCCTTCTCATCTGTGCTGTAGAAACTCCCTCATTGTGTTGTATAAAGCATTCATCTTTTTGCATCTCCATTTATTCCTGAGGTCCTCAAGGTCAGGGTCGAAGTCTTTCTTTAAGAACCATGTCCTTCTCTACCTACAGAATCTAGAATATTGCTTGGCACACTGTAGACTCTTAATAAATATCTACTATTGGATGCTATTACTGTATTTCTAATTCTTTTTTCCCATTTGGTTAGGGAGCTCCAAGGATACTGTCTTGTGGATGTGTTTTATTGTCCCTGCTGGTCTTCTGCATTGTTAACTATGGTTTTCCACTGAGTTTTATATTTGCCTGTTTTCACTGAGCATTCATCTATTCAATAACAATATCGATAGAAGGTTCTTCCATGGTTGAGTAATTGGACAAGCATGGTTGCCAAAATGGCTGTATTTGCAGAAGCCCAAGCTGATCTTCGCAACTGCACTTCTCTGCGATTTGCTGGAAGGGTTTGGGGGAAGCAAACCCAATAGGAGGCCTAACTTCCTGGACTTAAGGCCAATGTATTTTCAGTCACAGTGATATAGGGAAGGAGCTAGATGCCAATGAAAGAGGATGACAGATTGGTTCTGATCCTACCTTTTCACTAAAGCTTCTTAGAAAATGTCATCCTATTTTTGAAAAGAGCACGTGTTTCCATAAAACCTTCCAGGAAGTAGATAGGCAACTTTTCTCATGATTCTGCTTCCAGAAGGAAATGGTATAAAGAGAAACGTGTGAGGCCATGGGTACCCTGGTCCTCAGGGGTGAATGGGCTGTGGAGCCCATAGTCAGAACTCATGGACAGGCACTGGCAGAGAGGGCTGCATGGACTGGGAGTGCAGCCACCCGAACCTCAGGCCTAAGGAAGTGTATACATGGAGATTACAGCATTGAAATGTTCTTCCGCAGGTTTAAGGTCCTTCGAGGGTTTTGTAACTAACAGTGATTGCCCTGCACACCGGCTGTTTTTCTTCTAGGAACCGTCTGGGGTGAAGATGACTGTGACAGAAATCTGGGCTTATTCCTTTTTTATTATTATTATTGTTTAAAGTATTCCATATGTCTCCTTCCCCCCCCGC
>NW_005353405.1:526547-532908 GCF_000412655.1 Myotis brandtii
TTCTTGCTGACAGAGTTAATTTTGGTCTGTGTCTCTTCTGCACAAGAAGAAAGTCTGAGCTGCACTCAACACCTTGAGAACAAGTCTGCAGGTGAGTTCATCTCTCTCGTCTCATCCTTTTCTTGCTTTTGTTACTGTACATATTTCAGAGATGTCAGTAGTTTTTAAGGCTCCACCTTGGGGGAAGCTCAAGAAATGGTCTGCGTTAGCCTTGGTGAGGTTGAGACAGCTTTATGCGTAAGAGTGTGGCTGTTTATTGATCCCATAGAATAAGAAACCATTTGGAATATCCTGGCTGTGAGAAATGTAACCCTGCACCAGCCAAAGTCATTTGTCTGCCTCCACTGTTGAGAGAAGAATATTTAAAATTCTTCACCTGGGAGGAACTTCTTCAAAAGAATATTTCATGCAAACGAATACACTTCTTGGACTTGAATTAGAATTTGGATTAGAAAAATGAGCTTGTTTTGTCTGGGCCTACATTTTGTAAGAGACCATCTTGAGAATGAGAATGTGGATTACTCAAGGGTTTCTTGTGTATGCTCTATCTTGGAGTAGGTTTCAGATACAGTTTGCTCCACATCCCATATGGGGGGTTTGGAGTTTGAACTGATTTAAGGCTACATGTTGCTGGGGAGGAGTTCAGCATTTTAAAATAAAATGTTAAAATATGCTGGCAAGAACAGTTCTCAGTTCCCACCATGGAAGTTTTATAGCTAGTTGCTGGGGGAAAACATTCCAAAAATTAAAGTCAGAGATTCATATTTTTGTACACATTTTGAATTTGGGAGAACGTTACATTTTTCTCCAAAGGTTTTGCTTTGTTTTATAAAACTAGCCAGGTTCTGTGAAATGCACTTTCAACGCAGATTTTAAGTTTCGAGTGGCCCCCAGGGAGCTCTGGCAGCCAGCCCAGTTACCATCACACCCAGGGAGCAGCCTGGAGACTTAGCAGCCACCAGACACCAAGCCCAGCACCATGGGCAGCAGCACAGGGAGGGGTGGCCCCGGCTGCCTCCCATCAGTGGTGCCTGCCAGCGGGAACAAGAAGGTCATCACGATGAAGGTTTGGGGAACAGTGAAATGATTCAATGTAAGAAACGAATGTGGTTACATTAACAGGAATGACACCAAGGAAGATGTATTTGCACACCAGACAGCTATAAAGATGGGTGACTCCAGGAGGCACCTTTGCAGTGGGAGATGGAGAGAGTTTGATGTTGAAGGAGAAAAAGGAGCGGAGGCAGCCAATGCCATAGGCCCTGATGGAGTTCAAGGCAAGGCAGGAAATGTGCAGCAGGCTGTAGCCATCATAGACATTATCCACCTCGCAGGGCTCTCCATGCAATTACCAGCAGAATCACCAGAATAGTGAGTGGGGAAAAGCATGAGAGATCAGAGAGCTCCCGAAAGCCAGGCCCAACAACCCTGGCCTTGCCGCAGGCTGCAATTCCCACCTTACTGCAGTGGGAGACCCTCTGGGCATCGCCCACAGTCTTGCAGCCCACCTGTGCAGGGAGGAGGGGCAGAGGGTGCTGACAACCAGGGGGCAGGGGAGCAAGGTAGACCAGTGAGACAGAATATGTATGGGGGCTACAGACCCTGATTCCTCGCCAAGGACGGCCTAGAGAGGACAGCAATGAAGAAGATAAGGAAAATCAAGGCCATGAGACCCAAGGTCAGCAGCCACCTCAACGTCGATCCCGCCACCGCAACCTCAGTTACTGACTGACACAGACTCCCAGGAAACCCTAAACCACATGGCGGCAAAGAGACTAAAGCAGCAGATCCACCAGGTGAGAATTCGTTGGCTCTCAAGGCTCAGCAAGGCAGGGCTGAGTAAATGCCGGCTTACCATCTCTGCCATCACCCAGCTTAGTCATCCCACACTCAGACATGAATATGAAATTCCATCAATAAGACATAAACAAAAGATTAGAGCTGAAGACGTTAAGTGCTTGCTGCCCATTGACCAGATAACTAGAACTATCCTCATTCTCTATACAGCAGGGGTTTTTTTGTTTGTTTGTTTGTTTGTTTTTTACTATTTTTCATCATTTTATTCCTTTTAGACATCTCTTTTTGGTAATGGAAAATGTATTTTTGTTTGTTTTTTAAAGCCTGGCTTTTCTCAATACACCTTTAAAAGGTTTTAAATGGTTTCATATCTGCTCAAGTTGAGATTCTTAAGAACCTCATTTTTAATTTTTAGTAAAGTTTACAACTTGATTTTTTTCAAAAAATTCAACAACCTGCATGCACCTATTAATAAAGATACACTGAAGTCCTAACTCGCAGACCTCAAGTATGATCTTATTTGGAAATAGAGTCATTGCATATCAAGGCAGTTCAGATAAGGTCCCACTGGCGTAGGGGGGGCCCTAACCCAATAACACTGGTGTCCTCATGCCAGGAAGGCTGCCTGCACACAGCAACACACAGGGAGAGCACCGTGTGGCGATGAAGGCAGAGGTTGCCGTGATGCACAGACAAGCTAAGGAGTGCGGAGGAGGGCTGGCGACCAAGCGAAACGTGGAAGAGAAGAGGAAGGCTTCTGCCTTAGAGTTTTCAGAGAGAGTGTGGCCACCTTGACTTTGGACTTCTAGCTTCCAGAATTGTAAGGACATAAATGTCAGTTGTTTTAAGTCACCTGATTTCTGGTACTTTGTTTCTGAAGCTGTAGCAAACCAATCCACCCTCTGATGGCCCTTACGGCTGGATTGTAATTGCATTTCTTTGTGAGCGGATCTGATCTCACTCAGTGGACTGGAAGCTCCTCGGGTTCCCAGAGCCAACGCAGACCACAGTACACGGTAGTAAATATTGGTTGAATGAACACATTTTAGGAGATTAGATTTTAACGGTATATTAAACACAAACAAATATGGTATGAGAATTAACAAGGGAGAAATGCCAGCTTAGATTGGTGCATGTATTTTATTCATAACAACATCATATAATCTCACTTATGATTTGCATAATTGAACTATTTCGCTGTAATTTGAAACCCAAATCAGTGGCCTCTTTCTACAACAAGAATGAAATAAAACCAAGTTCTTCACCTCCTCTCTGGATATTAAAGGTGATTGTTGTGTTAGTGAAACTAGGCCCGGATCTTCACCCGTTAACTTCTCAGCAGCTTTTCCGGTTTCTCACGGAGTTGGAATGGCTGCTGAGGGACTCTGCCTGCCTGTGAGATTTACATTATTGGAGATTTAAAGCAAACACTATTTCAAAACTAGCAGTAACTTCAATAATTGACTGAAGTTAATGCCCCAAGGTGGGATCTCAGATCATCAATTTAACTTACCTGCTTCTTAATCCCTGGGCAAGAGCTGGCATCTGGTGAGGACTGTGTACTTAAGAGGCACAGCAGGGGGGACCCCATGACTTGGGGGAGATCTGGGATGTTAATCTCACTGGGTCTTTATTTCTTCATGGATTCCTTTCTGAATAGCCGCTTAGCAGATACTCAACTGCATGTGTGTGTTCATGCACGAGCTAGACCCAGCAGAGGGGAGACCACGGAGGACCCACACTGCACTCACTTATGGAGGATATAAATAGTCCCCCTTTCCCGTGGTTTTGCTTTTCAGGGTTTCAGCTACCTGCCATCAACCTCGGTTCAAAAATATGAAATGGAAAATTTCTGAAAATAACAACTCAAAAATTTTAAACTGTGCACTGTTCTGAGTAGCATGATGAACTTCGCCTTCCTGCTCTGCCCTGGCCAGACATGAGTCATCCCTTTGTCCAGCACACCCATGCTGTATGTGCTCCCCACTTAGTATCGCAATGCTTGTGTTTAAGTAACCCTTATTTTACTTTAAAATGGCTCCAAAGTGCAAGACGCAAGAGTAGTGATGCTGACAATTCAGAGGCCAAAGAGAAGCTGTAAAGTGCTTTCTTTATGTGAAAAGGTGAAAGTTCAGTACTATCTGAGGTTTCAGGCATCCACGGGGGTCTCGGAGCATATCCACCATGAATAAAGGGGGACTACTGCATGTGCCTTCTCACTCCCTCCCCCAGAATTAAAGTCATGAGGCCCCCAGGGAAGTCTGGCCTGACCTCCCCACTGAGTCACAGATGGAGGAGAAGGAACCAAGAGGGGAGACACCTGGCTGGGCTTCCCAAGAGCAGGCCTGTCTGGCTTGTGACCCCCCCTGCCAACTCCACACCATGGAGCCTGGGAACTCACAGGAACCATCTGCCTGAGCACAGATGGGCCATGAGAGCAAGAGAGGGCTGAGCCTGCTCCCACTTTTAAGGCCAAGCACCCCTCCCATTGCTATGTGGGATGTGATGCCAGGACTAGCGTCCTTCCTGGACTTATCAACCAGGTCACTTCTTCCTCCTTTGGGAAGAATGAAGAGAGGGCGGAAAAGGGGACCAAAATATGCATTCCGATATTTCTTTCTGATCTTGAAGTAGAATCTCCCTTCCTCCATGAAAATGTGCCTGTGCAGGGGGTGGGAGAGTGGGTGAGGCACCGCACAGGACTGCCCCACGCCATCTCCACAGAGTGCTTCCAAGTGTGCAGGAAGGATTAGAGTTGGAATTCTCAGTAATCGCTTCCTTCTCCCACACCTTCCAGACTTGGGCCTCCACGAGGAGGTTGTCCCTTCATATACCCCTAAGCTCTGGTCTTAAATTTCTTCCCTCTAGTCACACACCCTATAGCTTCCTCCCCAGATCTTCGTGCAGGGACCCCACAGCCACACCAGAAAATGAACTGCCTTTCTAAATGGTTTCTCCTAGAATCCTGTGCGCTGGAGCTCTGAAATCATGTTTCCTGCTCTGTCATCATAGCTGCAAGCCGGGGTGGGCTGAGGACTCCTGACTGTGGCCCAAGGAAAGCTGTGGGTGGGCTGACCACCTTGCTGGTCATCTATAAGGATGCTACTAACCAGACAAGTACAGATTTTCCTCAGGGACCACACAGCCAGTCCTAGAAACCTATGTGGGGAAAGGAGTATGTTTCCAATTTGCCTTCTCTGGGCCTTGCCTCTTAGGGACAGTGATGCCCACTGCCCACCCCCCAGGCCCTGCTGCCTTTACAGGGCCACCAGGAGATGCCCCTGCTGTGGAGGAAGACATGGCGCCAGGCCTGGTGCATGGCCTCGCGTTAAACTGTGTTGAGCCAGGTCTTTTCTGTTAAAAGCAAACAGGGAAAAGGAAGGGTCACTCACCCCAATATAGATACGTTAATAAGTGAGATTATTCCGGGGAGAGAAGGGTAAGGGCTCCAAGGGAAGTGCCGAGAAACATTTGAAGCTTTCAAAGACTGGAAAGCTCAGCTGTGGGCCCCAGAGAATGTGCCCTGGAGGCAGCTCTGGGGGAGGCAGGGGCAGGCCGGGCACGCTGAGAGGGACTGGAGGTGACAAAGCAAGTCCAGTGCCTGTTCAGAAGGGATGAGGGTCACCGTTGGCTGTGGTGTAAGAAATACTTAGGGAGGTGGGAAGCCTGGAAAAATATGAGGGAAGAAAGCCAGGCTGTGGAGTTCACACTTCATATGAGAGGCATCCTGCAGTTACTCAAGGAGTCTGAAGAGAGTGATCTGATCCAAGCAGCACTTGAGGAAGATTAATCCCATAATGCTGTGTAGGACGAGCTGGGACCAGTTAAAATAATGAGGAAGAGGAGAAGGAGGAGGATAGAGGTGATGAAGAAGATGATTCAGATAAGATTTATAATGGCATTCACTGTCTTAAGCATTTTGCATCTATTATCACACTACTATGAGAGAAGACTACTGTTTTCACCATTTTACAGATAATGACGCTAGGAACAGAGAAGTTAAGTAAGTTGCCCAGGGTCACCCAGCTAATAAGCAAAAGACCCATAGTACAACCAGATGCTCTAATCTATCCATCCAGGCTAAACACAAGGAGGGGCAGCAGAAGTGCGACAGTGACACTAGAAAGACAGGGGGGGGTGTGATGTCATGGAATCAGAGGCCACCTGACCTTTTGTGATGGCAGGGGGTGTGGAGGGTTTGGGAGAGGGCAAGTGGAGAGGATCACTCATCTTACTGCCATAAGGCTCTAGGGGACAGGGGCCATGCCGCTGAAATAGGGGAGCCCAGGGCAGGAGCTGGTCTCTGGAACAAGATGTAGCATTGGTGTCAGTCGGCAGCATCTCTGCTCTGAGCCACTGCAGTCCTACAAAGGTCTTCTCGAAGATGGCGGCATAGGTAAACACGGGAGTTTGCTGCCTCGAACAACCACTTCAAAAATACAACTAAAAGACGGAACGGACATCATCCAGAACCACAGGAAAGCTGGCTGAGTGGAAGTTCTACAACTAGGAGGAAAGAGAAAAGCATACCGAGGCTCAGAGGAGGCGCAGTGCTGAAGTAAAA
>NW_005353405.1:535002-550640 GCF_000412655.1 Myotis brandtii
GAGTGAAGAGATTAGACAACAATCGTGCACCTATGGATGAGGACAGTGGGTGGGGAGTGAGGGCAGAGGGTGGGGTTGGAACTGGGTGGAGGGGAGTGATGGTGGGAAAAAAGAGTAACTTATTTTAAAATTTGAAAAATAAAGATTTAATTAAAAAAAAAAAAAAAGGTCTTCTCACTGCTTTTCCTCGTTTCCTCTGAGCCTTATAATCTAGCCTTTACATGAAGATCTCTACATAATGTAAAGCAGATCGCACTAGTCCCTGCTGAAATCCACATGCCTTACTCTGACTGACAAACCTCACACGAAGTGGCTCCAGCCAGCCCCTCTGACAACACCTCATAACCCTTGGCCCTGGTCTGCCTTGCTTCAATCTCTCTGGCTTTTTATTTGTTCCCCATACCCATGCGGCCCTGTCTACCTGCGAGCCACTGAGTGCCGGCTGGCGGTCTCTCTCTGCTCCTGCTCCCGGCTCACAGGTCCTTGTTGAAATGCTCACTTGCAGACAGGTCTGCCTGGGCTGTGTCCTCTGTGGTGACCCCTCCAGTCACCATTAATCACGTCTCCCAGCTTTATCCATCACCACGCATGTAATCATGTTTAAGTGTACATGTATGTAAGTATTAGCTTCTTATTGCTGCTGAAACAAATTACCACCCACTTGGTGACTTCGAACAATAGAAGTTTGTTCTCTCACAGCTATGCAGGCCAGGAGTCCAAATCAGCATCACTGGGCCAAAGTCAAGGTGTCTGTCAGCAGGGCCACACCCCCTCTGGAGGCTCTGGAGAACCTGTTCTTGCCTCTTCCACCTTCTGGTGCTTATTGGCATTCCTTGGCTGCTTGTGGCTGCACCACTTCTCTCTCTTTTTTTAACTTCTAGAAACTGTTTATTTTCCATCCATCTTATTTCCATTCTGTTAAGAGTTTGTGGAAGGACACCTTAGGACCACTCAGTGGTTGTCCCCACCCTCTCAGTGGCCTGAGCAGTGGGGCTGCAGTCCAGTCCTCAGTGGCAGCTGAGTGATCCAGTCTTCAGCAGGGAGCTGCAGGATAGGCCCGGAGGGCACCTGCACACAGGCTGAGCAGCATGAACTCAGGAGCTGGGGCAGTCCATTCTCCCTGAAACTCCTCTTGGTCACAGCGTTTTCAGCTTGTCTAGGGCCACCCAGCTGTAGCCTGCTCTTCTTTTCCAATCTCGTCAGGATCTCCATAGAAGCAGAGTTCAGGTATGACCTCCCATGGGCGTCCATGGAAGATGGTACCATTCAGAACTTCCCAGGGCAGCACCCGCCACATCAGAGCCCCCTTGTTTTCCCAAAGGCTGGCGATGTCCCAGGGCACACAGGAAGAGTGTGTGTTACACAGAGCAGAGTGATGGTGGACAGGTTGACATAGACCAGTGAGAGGTCCTCTCTGTGAGAGGCTGATGGTCAGCCCTGGGATCAGGAACCACCAGAAGTCTCGGCTTCCAGAAGGCTCCCCGGGGCTGCTTAGTGAAGGTTCTAGGAGTGAAGTGTCCGGCAATGGGCAGTGGCTCCAGTGGCAGCAGCAAACTTCAGCACAGCTCGCTGGCTGGAGCTCCTGGACGTATGGCACTGACCCCAGCGGGATTTTCCACGGCGTGAGCTGCCAGCAGAAGCTCGTCCCAGGTTCTTCACAGATTTCCGACGTAGAGGCCATCACTTTTCCTTTTGCAGACGCACTATTCCATTTGGAGTCAAGGTCGGTGCCACCTGGGTGGGTTCCTGCTGCAAGGAATTTGAGGACATGCTCCTCTTTCATTTGCTGGGCATCAAGGGCTCCGGACATTGTGAAAGTTTCCCTTTACGTCCTGTGAAAACCGAGAACAAGGCCACCTGGGCCTCTCTCTGGGTATCGCGGCAAGGGCTGCTCCACTTCACCCTCAAGGCCAACATTTCTCTGCTCCATCTTCCCTCACCTTCTCCTCAACGAGACTGTGTCAAAAATCTCCCTCTGCTTCCCTTTGAGAAGAATAATCTTCCATGTCAAGACCCTTAACTTAATCACATCTCCAGAGAGCCTCTCTCCGTGAAAGGTGACATTTACTGGTTTCGGGGATTAGGGCCTGATCTCTCTGTGTGTTGCGGGGGGTCATTATCTAGCTTCTGACAGTTTCCATCTCCCTTCTCTTGCTCAGGGAAGGAAAGCTGCTGCCTCCTGGGAGCCTAGAATTTAGTGGAGGCTCCATTGGTATTTATGAAATGAGTAAAAGATTCATATAGCCAAGTGTATCGTATTCTAAAAAGTATTTTTCATTATGTGTCTTAATTTAATAATAATACTCTATGCTGTTCTAACTTCTGTAACAATAAAATAGCTCTGATATGACAATCATCTTACATAAATGAAAACATGATTTAATAAAATGGCATTTTATGAGCTTTAGGCAAAGTAAATATTTGAATTATCTTGTTTAAATTAAATGGCTCTTTTGTGTTCAATTGTAAGCATCACGAAGTGTGTCTATCTTGCTAATATAGCAGCATGGTTATATTCTGAATTATACAATTTAATTACATGTAACTTGGAATTTAAACTGAAATCTTGTTGTGATACAAGCCTGACCTTTGTATCCACTCATTGCTGTCTCTTCAAGTGATGTGACACTCGGAATATTTTTTAAAATCTTATAATTTTAATGGGACAAGTAAACCATAAGAGATTGACAAATCTGATTCTAACCCCTGCTTTGCCTCGTATGGCCTGAGTAATCCCGGGCACGATATTTGAGAGTCATGGTCCTCCCCCTATAAAATGGAGAAGAATGAGCTGAGGTAAGATGTGCCTCTCAGCTGTCAGCCACCACCAGTTCCCTCTTTGTCCTTCCTTTCCCACAAACATGCCAGGAAAATTCAACCTATTTTAAATCTGATAAGTAACTCCTAAAACCCACATATCCTATAGATGAACATATTGGCCTAAAATATACACATATTAGCGTGTGAAGTGCTTCCCCTGCCAGAGCCCTTGGCTTGCTTCCTTTGCCTTAGCCCTGTGCTCCCAGAGCTGCCAGAGGGAGGAGGGCAGAGGAAGGAAGAGCGATGCTGAGCCCGTTCAGGGAGGATGCTGGACGCTGGCCTTTGAGGCTCTGGTGGTTAAGCAGAAGCTCCACATCACAATTCAGGCTGTGCGGGCTGGCACATGGGAGGGGAGGCTGCCTCAGAACTGGGAGAGAGAGAGAGAGAGAGAGAGAGAGAGAGAGAGAGAGAGAGAGAACGAGAGAAGAGACTGAAGCATGGAGATGACCAGGTTTTTTCTAAGGAGAAAAACACTACAAACAGGGTGAATTTTTGGAACATGAAAAAGGGCCAGTTTACCAATCCCAGGCTGGCACTGGTGCCAGAAATCACAGAGTATACGCTGAAGAAAATATATGTCACATCCCAACCATTTGAAAGAGTGTTTTCTCATTTCCCCCTCTACTTCCTTTTATTACAGCTCACTATTTATTTCACAGAATTTGGACTCAGAGGAGTTGTTAGAGATAATTTGGCTCAACTTCCTTCCAGAAATCTTTACAACATTCAAAACAGATGGCTAGTCATTGTGGTGTTGCTTTTGTTGTAACTTATTTTTTTTAATAACCAGTTTTTATCGAACATCACTAAGTTAAATAATTTATTTTTCAAGTTCCCATTGAAATGACTCTCTCTTTACTGTGTGTGTGTGTGTGTGTGTGTGTGTGTGTGTGTGTGTGATATGGGAGTAGACCATGGGACTTTCTGCCTCTGGTGGCTCCACCTATTAGCAGGGGCAGAAAGAGGGAAAGGACTTTCTGACTTAGCAACATTCCTGGGAAGACTCAGTGCCAGGGAGTGGGGAGGGAAGGACAGGAATAATCAAAAAGAAATCTCAGCCCTAACTGGTTTGGCTCAGTGGATAGAGTGTTGGCCTGTGGACTGAAGGGTCCCAGGTTCGATTCCGGTCAAGGGCATGTACCTTGGTTGTGGGCACATCCCCAGTAGGGGATGTGCAAGAGGCAGCTGATCAATGTTTCTCTCTTATCAATGTTTCTAACTCTCTATCCCTCTCCCTTCCTCTCTGTAAAAAATCAATGAAATATATTTAAAAAAAAAGAAAGAAATCTCGGCTTGAAAAAGGTCCTTCTGATCTTCAGTGTTGTTTTTTTTCAAATAATGCCAATTGAGATTTTCTCCTTATACCAGCAACTCAGGTTCAGAGAGACATTTTAGAAATACAAAACAAAGAAAACAAAAGCAAAAAACATTTGAGGATCCTGAGATTACAATGTTTCTTCAGTTTTTATATTCTGCTCTCCACATTATATCATGGACATTTCCCGTGTTGTTATACATCCTTCTGCGATGTGATTCCTAATTGCGCACCGTATTCTATTGTATCTTCTATTGTACAGCTCGTTCTAGTTTCCCTCACCTCTTGCCTCCTCATGCTGGTCGGGGAGCTCCCTCTGGCAGAAGCACTTCTTAATCTGCCTTGACTTTCGTCCAGACACATAAACACTTGTCCCAGTGCATTTGGACGGGACGATACAATTACAGTGCGTTTCCTGGGAGTAATCACCGCGGTGCTGCGGAGTCCTTCTTTGGGTTTTGTGTGGATGATGTGTTAACTACACTCTGTCAAATCACAAACTTCTATTCCCCAAGCCTTTCTCAGCAAATACAATCATTTTGTATTTCATGCCACAAGTGAGAATCAGTCTAAATGGTCCCTTTAAATCAGCCTTGGCTGCTAACTTTGGCTCCATTGACATGCTATAGTCAAGGCTCAGGCAAAGCAGGGCCAGCGGGTTCAGCCTGACTGGACCAGAAGGACTGCACAGGACGACAGCCCCGCACGCTGTGACAGCTGGCCCAGGCCAAGGGCGGAACCAGGGCTTGGGCTCCCGGAGCAGGCAGCCCTGCTCATACACCTCCCCTTTCACCCGCCTGGATTCTGCTGTCCCTAATCCAACGGGGCGTTGTGCTGCCCTGTGGTTGCTGACAAGAAGTGGCCGCGGAGCCTGGAAGCACAAGGCAAACACTTGCAGGGGGTCCCAGGGGAACCTCCATGACCTGCTGCTTTGTGAGGGACATAAAGGATCGCGGCTTCTAAAGATACAGAATCTTGAATCTGTTTAGAGCTGACTGGCTTATTCACCTGGGTTATTCAGCCCTTTAAGGACACACACACACACACACACACACACACACACACACACACACACTTTACAAGAAATCCTAGCCAATGAGACTCACCAGCTGGTTTGACTGATGAGCTCCCAACTCTCCATGTCATTTGGTGCCAACTGAACAGCTGCCCATAGGCCTGCCTTGGCACAGTCCTTGACCTTCTGGATTCTAATCACTTTTGCTTTCTCTTCACCTAGATCCACACCCTGGATAGTGTCACTTTCTTTCTTCATCTTACTTTCTCTCACATCCTGTGCCAGATACAACTACTGACTTCACTAGGGGCCTTTGGGTATTAGACCTGAATGTCCACATAAAATGCCCTCCTTCCCTTCTTGTAATGCTCTCTGTCACTTGGGCCTTTATCATGTGGCTTTGGAGGCTCTGGGCACAGACACAGGAAAGAGCAACAAAGAAAGACATGTGTCAGGGACTGTGGTACCCATGGATTTTTACTTACTTTCTCCCAGTAACAGACTTTGCCTCCTAGCTGCAGGAATGGGCACATGAGTCCGCGCTAGCTAGTCATAGTGCCCTCTTTCTCTGGCCCCCTCAATCCGCCCAGGTGTGGCCGTGGGACCCATACAGAGGAGTCTGAGTCACCCCATAGGGTTGATTTAGGTAGCCATGTTCTACGCCATGTGGACAAAAAGAGAAAATAAAGCCAGTACATAAAGAAGAGCAAAGGCAGCAGAGATGAGAGACAGGAGGAAAGAGCAGTGTTGTGGAGGCTCTGAGCACTGGTTCTGGTCGTTGAGGCCTTGTCCCCTCCAGTGCTACTTCAATTGCATGAAAATCCTCAGCATCCCTCTTAAAAATGGGAGCCAAGCGTTCTCTTATCTTGCACAAGCTAGTGTGTGATGGCCTCTGAACACACATGGCCAAAATGGCCCTGACAAATGCACTTTCAGACGCCAGCAGGTGCCAGTTTGATGTGTGAATATAGATGAGACATCCCTCTAGGGCAGTGATGGCGAACCTATGACACGCGTGTCAGAGGTGACACGTGAACTCATTTTTTTGGTTGATTTTTCTTTGTTAAATGGCATTTAAATATACAAAATAAATATCAAAAATATAAGTCTTTGTTTTACTATGGTTGAAAATATCAAAAAATTTCTATATGTGATACGGCACCAGCGTTAAGTTAGGGTTTTTCAAAATGCTGACACGCCGAGCTCAAAAGGTTCACCATCACTGCTCTAGGGACTTCTGGAAATAACACACTCTGAGAAAGACCCATTTCCTGCAGGCAAGCAGGATGAGGTCTCCTGCCATAATAATTTGGATTATAAAAGGGAAGTATGCCCTTGTTCTGTAATCGTAGGCTGGTGAAACCAGCGACATGCAGGTTATACCCTCAGAAATTCATGCAAATCTCTCACCCAGTCTGGCTCTGGGCTGGATCTCCCCCACCTGCTGGTGCCCCAGCCTGAAACCTAGCTGTGAAATCACACCCTCTACTTCCCCCAACACTCTACAGAGGGCAGTTTCTAAGGGAGAATTGTGGAGGTTTTAATGGGCAGATAAATGTAGAAGGAGGAGGGGCAGGAGGAGGAGGAATAATTATGGGCAACATCAAGATTTAAGGTTGTGAGGGAGGTGTTTGGTGACGCCATTAACTTATTAAGTAAAAATTATTGAGGGGAGAGCAGATATGTGGAAGAGATCAATTCAGAGTTGAAGATATTACACAGATGCATAGGTAGGACTGAGACCCACTGTTCCCGCTAACCAGACCCACCTGTTTAGCAGGTGTTTGGAAACACAAATCTAGAACTTAGGGGACAGTTCCAGGCCAGCACTTAAGAACTAGATGTCACAGGCACATAGATAGAATTGAAGCCGTGAGGATTAAATAAAATCACTTAGGAAGATAGTGTATTGGTTTCCTAGAGCTATTGCAACAAATTATCACAAACACGGCGGGGGGGTGGGACATTAAACAGCAGAAATTTATTCCCTCACCGTTCAGCAGGGTAAAAGTCTAAAATCAAGGTGTCATCAGGGTCACACTCCCTCTGACGGCTCTAGAGAAGCATTCTTCCTTCCCTCTACCGACCTTCTCGTAGTTTCTGGCAATTGTTGAAGCTCCTTGGCTTGTAGCTGTGTCACTCCAGTCTCTGGCTCTGCTGTCACATGGCCTTCTTTCCTCTGTCTCTGTCTGGCTTTGTGTGTCCACTCTTTTTCTCATAAGGACACCAGTCCTGTTGGATTTAGGGCACATCCTACTCTATTACAACCTCATCTTAACTAATTAAAGCTATCAATACCTTAGTTCTAAATAAAGTCACATTCTGAGGTTCTGAGTAGACATAAATTTGGGGACACACTAAGGATAGAGGTGAAGAGAGAGGAAAAAGAAACCAAAAGACAGAATCATGGGAAGAGTAACCATATGGTTAGAAGGTAAGTGTCAACATTGAAATGAGAGACAGTGGAAGGAGAAGTGAGAGGGAGGAGGAAAGTAAGCCAAGGGAGTGAAGAGTGTTCTGCAAACACAGGAGTTAACCCACATCCACAACTTCTAAGAAGTCAAATGTGTGGGATGCAAACAGGTCACTGTGTGTGTTCATCAGAGATTACTGGTCACCTCGGTAGAGTGAACAAACATCCAAGATTGCGTAAAAGTGAGGGGGAGGGTGGCTGCCTCGGATGCAGGACTTTCAGTGCTAAAACCTGCACAGAACCTGACCCACCCTCCCTCAGCACCAACAGTTATTTAGAACTGAGGGTGGAGAGAAGTCAGGGATGAAGCATAATGGGTCGGGAGTGAATGGGACGTAAGAAATATACTTGCCTGGGGCATGATTGTGGCTCTTCTGACAATTGCACCACATTGGGAGTTTTCTTGGTTAGAATGTGGTCTTGGGTTTTTAGTCCAAAGTAAAGTCTTCAGTAAGGTCAGCTCAGTCCCTCACTGTCAGACATCATGGAACAACCAAATTACCAGAGATGGAAGTGCCCCTCAAATGCAGTGAAAGCCACTGTAATTCTCCTTGTCTGGCAGGACACTCTAGGGCATTCTATCTATCTATCTATCTATCTATCTATCTATCGATTCTCCTTGTCTGGCAGGACACACTAGGGCGTTCTATCTGTCTGTCTATCTATCTATCTATCTATCTATCTTCATCATCATCATCTATCTATCATCTATTTTAAATATGTCTTTATTGATTTTAGAGAGAGAGAGAGGAAGGGAAAGGGAGAGAGGAAGGAACATTGATGACAGGGAACCATCCATCAGCTGCCCCCTGTATGTCCCCTACTGGGGATTGAGCCACAACCCTGAAATACGTCTTTATTGATTTTAGAGAGAGAGAGAAAGGGAAAAAAAGAGAGGAAGGAACATTGATGACAGGGAACCAACCATCAGCTGCTTCCTGTATGTCCCCTACTGGGGATTGAGCCACAACCCTGGCAGATGCCATGACTGGGAATGGAACTGGCAACTACTCGGTGCATGGGATGATGCTCAACAAATTGAGCCACACAGGCCAGGGCTAGAGCATGCTTTTAAATGAACCCAATTTTGAAAGTTCAAAATTGAGTGTGAGAGCTATCTTGCTCTGCCTTCAGAGCACTTATCTTCAAAGCATTCAATGCTAGGTAAACACCTTGTTTTTTTTCCTTAAAAAGAAATTGTCAGAATATCTGACTCCATCCAGACCTTTGGATGTGTGATTTCATTATTCATGGTCGGCGCTCCTCTTCTGGCTTTTGATCTGTAGTTTACAGAATACAGTATGTGCATAAGAAGGCTCTCTTTTCCATAAAGTGATCTCTTTACCCTCTCAGCCCAGAATTACTTTCCATTTATTCCTCTGATAAAGCATCAATGCCATGAGCCAGCATATATTAAATCTATCATTATACAAACACAGCACTAGACTTTTATCCAGCCCTGACCAGCAACCAGATCACTGTCCGTGCTCCTCGAGTGTTTGCTGATGATGGACACTAAAGGGACTTAAGGAAATTTTCATGACCACCAAATCTGAAGAAGGGCTACTGCCAGTCTCCCAATTCTATTACTAGCTTGCAAGCTGGTTAAATAAATAATCTGTCTTTTAAAATACACATTCAAACACCACTTAAATAAAATACTTCGTTGGCATTCCACCTCTTTTCTGATGGAGACCAATATTGTTTGCATGGCTTCAAGGACACTGCCTGCCTCTCCAGCCTTGCCTCACCCTAGGCTCTCTTCCCCTTCTGCTCTCAGTCCTGCTTCCTATTTTCTAATTCTTCAGATGTGATATTTTCCCTTCTGATACTTCCTCTGAGTTCAATGTTCTTCATCCTCCCTTCCATCTGCTTATCTCCAACTCATCCTCTTGTCACCTCAATTTTCACGTTTTCAGGGAAGCTTTTTCTAGTCGATCTTATGTCTCACTCGCCTACTCACCCCAGATCCCTCGGCTAGGGCAGCGTCTTTTATTTGCTTTTACAGAACCTCTACCAAGTCAAAATAGGCTGGGTTTATAAGCACCACATCATCAAAATCTCAGGGTGGCTGAGTGAGGATCCACTGAGCTAGAGACACTCATCCTTCAAGGGTCAATGCCAAGTCTGTGAACCTGCCATCTCTTGGGAGCTCATGAGTGTATGTATGTATGTATGTATGTATCTATCTATCATCTATCTATTTATCATCTATCTATGGCTCTATAAAGTTTTGTAACACAATTGTGTTAAATATAGACATACAAGTTTTATTTATTATTCATATTTCTAGATAATAAGCTCTTCAAGAGCAGGAAGATATTGTGCCTGGTTCACCTCTGAGTCCCTTGCAATGTGTAATCATGCACTTATAGATAGTAGATGCTCTATAATGTTTATTGAATTAATTGATTAACTAATGTATGAATACTTATTGATAGCATTTTCTTTACTTATATATTTCTGAGAAATGTAAGATTCTTCATATCCTCTTATTAAAAATAGTTTTAGAAAACTTCATTTCCAATGGCTGTTAATAATGTAATTAAAAATCAAAGATATTTATCTAAATATGTATGTGTGATCTTCATTTGGCACCGATGATGGACTCTGCCCTGGGCTGAGCACTTTATGCGTATTCACCAGATTAACTCATTTACTCCTCCTCTCAGTCTAACTGTCTCCAACTCACAGGGCACAAAACTGAGGCGCAGAGCAGCCGATTGCATAGGGAACCAGGCCAAGCAGTCCCGTTTCAGAACCTACACTCCTCACCCCTCTGTCCTAGGGCCTCCCAAAGGGTCACGGCACCCCTGCTCGCTTCCTCTCTTATCCCCCCCAGATTTTCCTATCTTTCCATTGCTTCTCAGTTACCAACATCTCTCCCATAGGCATTGCTATTCCTTCTTTCCTCCCTCCCTCTCTCCTTCCCTCCCTCCCTCCTTTCCTTCCTTCCTTTAAAAAAACTTTGTTGAAGACCTATTAGATATGGTCATGGAAGCTCTGAATTAGATATTTTGGAAGGAGTGAGACAAAAGAAGTCGTGCTTATCTTTGCCCATTTGGAAAGAAAAAGTTCAATAAATAAGGCATTTGACAGAGAACAAGAAACAAGAAACCTGGGTTTAATTCCCTACCCCTTCGCTGTCACTAAGTAGCAAAGTGAACTTAGCAAGTCACTCCCACATATCTGGACCTCAGTTTGTTATATATAAAAAGAGGGTAACAGATTGATATCAGAATATTAGGAATTAGAAAGTCATTGTTCCAGATGGCTTTCACCAGTCACTAGAGCTGCTTGGCAGGAAGACATACCATCTCTTTTGGGCACCTATTGATCCCTATCTCCTTACATGGGACAAATGTTGAAGGAATCCAGTGGCAAGTAGGTTAAGTAGGAGGTCCTCTCACAACACCGGGGACTGAGTCCTGCTGCTGTGCTTCGGCTTCCTCCTCTATCTACAAGGATGGAAAACGTCGCAAAGCCCAGCACACCCTGCTGAACCTAATGCATAGGATTGGATATTTTATTAGCATTTTCAACTGAATCAGTGATTTGGAATAGATGATATGTTTCTTAACTAGTAATTATAAGCCTTTATGGAAATATAGCTCAAAATCTAATAATTTCTATTTCCTTTCTAATATTTTATATGATCACTATGAAGATATATTTAATTTTTAAAATTTTGGTGGATAAACATAAGTAATGAAAATAACTGGAGACACTCATGTATGAATGATTATTGAGATGCTTCTTTCAAAGAAGTCTGAGATTAGATCAGTTAGCACACATTCAGTCACAGGTAAATGAAAACCAACTAGCAATGCCTGAAAACCTAAGAACATTTTTGTTTATCCAACAAGGTCTCTGGAGTGGGTAGTTCCAGATGTTGGGGACTGGATTTGTGTTTCTGCCATTCTTTTGCTTTCTCATAGTTGCAAGGCAGCTACTACAGCTCCGGATATCAAATCCTCATATGATTGTAACCTCAGAAAGGAAGTGGAGGACAGAATAAACCTCTCTCTGTTTCTCTCTCCTTTTATTAGAAAGACACACATCTCAGAAGCTTCCCCAGAAGACTTCCCCTTTGTTTCAGCAGCAAAAGAGGTTGACAAAGCAAATATTCATGGTTGTTTTCAGCCTCTACTGTGGAAGGTGTACAAAGGGCGAGAAAGTTGGGCATGTCTGGGGATAACCTGCCAGAGTGTTTGCCAGACTACATCTCCTTGGCCACCCACCGCCTCTAGACATTGTTCCTCCCCGACAGTCACAGTAGGTGGAATGTGCTCACCCACTGTCTCAGGGAGAACAAATCCACAAGATCATCTGGTTACCATAGATGGCATGAAATCTCAGCTCTCTGGGTGATCTGTAATTTTCTCCATCAAGTCTCAATGTAGATTCTTATAGAACAGCAGCTTATAGCTAAACAACAATGTACCTGCTCCAAACACAACAATGCAGGAGGAAGATACCTTCAATAAAAACTTCCATTTAGAAAAAAGGGTGATGAAAAACACACAATAAGCACTGGTTTTTAGCACATATCTAGTCCTGTTGATCTAGAATAATGAGAATAAGAGAGAATTCAATTATTTGGTCAAGCCTATCTGGCAGCTTATGATACTGTTCTTTGGAAAATATTTCTTATTCATTTCCCTTATGGCCTATCTGAAATATTAAGGGGGGTACAACAGAGTTCAAGTCGTAGCCTGTTGTTAAGAATTCAATTATTTGGTCAAGCCTATCTGGCAGCCTATGATACTGTTCTTTGGAAAATATTTCTTATTAATTTCCCTTATGGCTTATCTGGAATATTAGGGGGGTACAACAGAGTTCAAGTCGTAGCCTGTTGTTGGCCATCCTTAGGGTGTACCTTGCAATGAATACAGTGCCCTCAAAATGTTAGTGGGTTTTCTAATATTTTGCTCAAGTCAATTCTTGTAACCAATGTGTCAGTTTGTATCCTTTGGGAAGCAGAATACTGAGATAGAAGTGTAAGAGATTTTTTTAGGGGTAATATCTGTAAAAGTTATAAGAATAAGGAAATTGTAGGACAAGGAAAATCTTCAACTATGATGTAGATCTAACACCTGGATCCTTTGGGAAGCAGAATACTGAGATAGAATTAGAAGTGCAAGAGATTTTTTAATGTCTGTAAAAGTTATAAGAATAAGGAAATTGTAGGACAAGGAAAATCTTCAACTATGATGTAGATCTAACACCTGAGAAAGGAAACAGTGAAGCATGTAGCATTGTTCAGGAAAAGCCTCAGACTATGACACAGATCTGACAATGTCTTTGCTAACTCAGGGAGCTTCAGAGCAAAGACAGCTTATTCATTAGAAGAGCCGCACACTGGGCAGAAATAGCCAGGCCCCCATACTCCTGTACATACCTTGGACTCCTTGTCCTCAGTCATTGACTAGAGGCTTCTCAGAAAGCTGGACAGGATTCCAAAGGAACTGACAGCTTGGAGGCCATCAGCTAATCCCTCTCATTACAAGTTCTTTCTTGAAAGGAGATCAGACTGGGGCACCTCCATGGCTGTAATGGCCAAGAACCTGGTCTACCAGTTTTCGTTGTCTCCTGTCTTTATTAATTTAACGGTGGCCACTCTGAGGCAATTTGAAAGAAGAGGGTTGAGCAGGGAGGCGTCATTTTGATCTGACCTCTACCAGCAGGTTTGTCCTCTTTGCCTGGGAAAGAATACCAAGTGAGAAGAGTCTGGGAGATTGGGCTCTAATTTGGTCAGTCTTCTCTCTTGCTACATCTGCACTTCCCTGCTTCTGACTCCAGCTAGTCTCCAAATTATGTAACTCACAGTCACCTTAGATTGTAGCAGAGAGCATCTCAGAAGGGTTCTTTTTCTCCTCTCCCTACTGACAGATCTCTAACCTATCTTTATCTTTTTCTTGTAGGACCATGCTGGAAGCTGCAAGCAGTAGCTAATATAACCCAACATTCTAAAGCGTTCCCATCATTTCCCTTAATAGTATAGCCTCAGTAAGTGTGTGAGTTGAATCTCAAGTCATGACAAGCAAGAGTCTGAAACAACTGTCTTGCCACCACCTAATAAGTATTACCAGTGCCCCAGCCTATAGGAGATGTCCTCCCTGCCCTCTGCCTGCCATCTTGACTCAGCCATTCTGTATTTTCAGATATATTATTTGTGCTGCTCTATTTACTGCAACCAAATAAAAAAAAGAATGTGTTTAACTACAAGTAAGAGAGAACCTCAATAACAGCGCCTTAAACAATAAATATGCTTTTATTAACTTAAGAGGTCTGGAGATGGTTCCCAGGTAAGTTTAGCATTTCTATGACTTTAAGACACCAGGTTATTATCTCATCCAGTTTTTATCTTTCTTCTTGTGGTCACAAGGTGGCTGCCACAGCTCCAGGCACTATATCCTCACCTAACCATGTCCAGAAGACAGAAAGAAGGGTAACATAAAAGTGTTCTCCTGCATGCCTCCTTCCTTTGATCAGGGAGGAAAATACTTTCCAGAGGCCTCTCAGCTCAGTTCTATTAGCACTAAAAACTCATGTTGATAAGGAGGCTTGGATCATGAGTCTGTAGTATTTTCATTCTTCAAAATGGGAGGAAGGAAAAAAGGAAGGGAGATTTGAAGTGCATATAGCCAGACAGCAGTGATTGCCATAGGATTATGCCTATAGATCTCAGTCCTTCAACCTCCAACTTGGAAATAGATAAATCAGCTGTTGTCCCTTCCTGGGGAGTAGAAAGTTATGAATAATTTCTGCTCCCAGAGCTTAGAGAGTTCTTAAAACAAGGCCCTCATTTCATTAAACCTACATTAGTTTCCATTGCTTATGTAATGGCACCTGATTGATTCCTAGGATAGGAAGTATTGGAAGGATAGGAGAATGGGAGAAAATTACCTCAAATCTACTCTACTACCCTTTTCCCCAGTGCTGAATAATCATGAGACCCCCAGGTACTTTACTCATTTCTGGGTAGCAAGTGAGTTGAGGCTATAGGTAGGGAGATTGATAAGTTCCAGAAACCTCTGTGCTAGGGTTTTCGATAAGGCAATTGCAAAGAGAATAGATTATTCATGGAGCAAACTTAGCCACCAGTGAGGAATTGGAAGTAGGGGGAGCACTGTGCCTTCACATGCCCCTGAAACAACATCTTAATAAAGCTGCTGATCCACCTTCCTGCCTTCAACACTATTCTCATCTCACTATAATTTTACCTTCCCAATTTTCTTAATCTCAGGATTCTTAAAAGGTTTTAAGCAAACTTCCTTTCATTTCCAGATGTTTCCTTTGGAAGAGGCCTGGCTGATTGTGAACCCATAGATGTCATCTAGAAAGTTTGAACATATAAGAGAATGAGCAAGGCAGCAGGGGTCCAAGAATTAACTATAGCCATGTAAAAATTATTATCACTTCTGGCCTGAATCTTTTACATTGGCCCAGCCCTCCTATGCCAACAAACTGGGAATACAAACACAGACACCAGCTTGTACCTCTGCACCCCCTCTACACTTCTGTCTTACATATCTCACCCACAACTCTGGTTTCCTCTTCCTTTCTTTGACCCTCATTGCTTTGCCAACCTGGCTCATAACTCTCTGATGCAATTTGTTTCTTTGCTCCCTGATGTTTGGGGACACATAAAAAGGCCCCCACTGACCACTCTAGGCTCCTAATGACCCATACTGTTCTGGTTGGCCTACTCAGGTTTCCTAGGTCCATCATTCCAAGCACAGGAAAGTAATTGTAATTGTGAATACTTCCTGGATCTTGGCCGTTACTCTAAACTTTAATTGGCTTCTGTGGACATTTTCTGGATCTGGCCTGCACCTTTCCTGGTCCATGGTCAGTTCTTATGTTTCCCCCTCATACACTGGCCAGTGCTGGTCTGGTTCCCAGAAATGGGAATGATACAGGCCTTTCACACCAATGCCATCCACTATGATCTCACCTCCATGGGATGCCAGGGCTTGTTTGTGAGCCCTGACTTGACATCTGGTTTCTAA
>NW_005353405.1:551303-557776 GCF_000412655.1 Myotis brandtii
CCCAGGTTCGATTCCGGTCAAGGGCATGTACCTGGGTTGCGGGCACATCCCCAGTGGGGAGTGTGCAGGAGGCAGCTGATTGATGTTTCTCTCTCATCGATGTTTCTGACTCTCTATCTCTCTCCCTTCCTCTCTGTAAAAAATCAATAAAATATATTTTAAAAAAAAGACTAAATCCCAGTCCCTGTTTAAAAAAAAAAAATTCCCCTTTTTATATGTTGATGATCACTAATTGTGACAAAGATTTAAATGGGCACCAGTAATAAATGGCAACTAACAATTATCATGTTTTACAGTCTACAAAGCACTTTTAAATTCCTTGTCTCATTTGAATAAATTTCTTTTTCTGTTTATGCCCTAAGGGTTTACAAATAAGGGCTTCATACCAGAGGAGGGACAGGTATAAATACACACATAGACACACATGCACATAGCTTCCTGCTTTGCATGGGCTCTGTGATGCTCACAAAGAGCTGCATGAGGGACAAAGGGTCAGCCCACAGACAAAGTCATTGGTGTGGTAGCTATTGATCCTGAGTCCTAGGCTGGAAACCCCTGAATCCCTGGGCCACCGTGGGCCACCTTGAGGAGCTATTACATTCTTGATCTTTTAGTGGATACACGTATTTGGTTTCTGAAAACTCAGAGAATAGATAGGTTCATCTTTCTCTTGGATTATTGGGTCATTTCTCAGCATGTCTGAAGCCTGAACAAGATTGAGGCCCTGATGGATCACACTCAGCATTCACAGTTCAAGAAGGAGAAGTCTGAAATTTGAACAAAGATTTAAGTACTTATAAGCACACAGCTTTCATCCTGAAGGACTAATTCACAGTATGCATTTTATATGTTTTTATAGGGTCATGTTGCCATTCCTGGACCCTATTTCTTAGCAAATGGGAGGGGGGTTGGAATGACACTTATAAGTGAATGTATTCAGTGGAAAAGCTTGCCTTGACGCACATTGCATTGGGAGAGGCCATAAATATTTTCTGCACATGTGTTTGCATATCCCCATGATGCTTCATTTTGGAAAGCAACATTAATAATTGCATCATTAAGCAACAGAGAGGCTAATGTGTCAGCTGGCTGAATGGGGAAGACAAACCAGTGGTCATCTTGTCAAGTCATAAAATGGACTGTGCTCTGCCACCAGCTGCCTGCTTGCTTCTAGGTTCCACAGTTCCAGGACTTGAATTTATTAACCTTATGATCGTGACCTCAGGCAACTTACCAGCTTCCTTCTTCTCTCCAGGGTCCCAGCCATGACTGAGATGGGAAGTTGCTGGACCCCACACTGGGGATCATCATTTCCCAGGCCTTTTCAAAGTGTCCCTGAACAGCTGCAGAAATGAAGCACAGGTGTGTCCCTAAGGCTCTTTGCCACCTTTGGACACACAGCATTGTACTGGCTTATCACTTTTCAATCTCCATCATTAGATCAAATCATGCAGACAGAGACTGTGTCCTATGTATCTCCATGTATCCAGCTTCTAACACAATGCTTAGCATACAGTAATTAATTAATAGGTTTGTTAATTAAGTGTATGAATTGCTGTATCCCAATTGGAAAAAGGAATTTAGTGTGTGTGTGTGTGTGTGTGTGTGTGTGTCAAAGGAATTTAGTGTGTGTGTGTGTTTGTTTTCTGAGCTGAGTGGTTCCTCTATGACAATGCTCACCTCCCCTAATTCCATTTTCCATTTGGATTATTTTATATCTCTTGTGCTCCATGTAGGTAATGAATATTGAGAACATTTACACTTTATTCACTCTCCCCCGTCCACCCAAATATGGCAATATATATAGCAACAAATAATCAACAGATATGGCAATAAATATTCTGATCATAAAATCAAATCAAAGGTTAAAGGGAGATAAAATGGCTAGCAACATAGGAGAAGGGATGTCTAAGTTGGTCCTGAAGCCAGGCAACATGGTGATGTATGAGCACTTCAGCTGAGAGTGGGTCTCAGTCACTTCCTAGGGGCAGTTTGCAGTGTGGGTGGCTGTGTTTTTCATGACTAGAGAGAATTAGTGGCCCTTGATGGATGAGACTGCAAGATGCCATCCACCCAGTAACACTGAGTCAACCCTTATGATGAAGAATTATCTGCACAAATGCCATTAATGTCCCAAATGGAAGTCATCTTTTATATTGTAAGTTAGTTTAACTTCAGGATATGATGTTTCTTTTCTCCCTCTATGTCTTGAGTTAATGAGGTTTGAGGGTTTATTTGTTACACAACATCATAGCCTAGTATATGCTGTTGATTCAGGTTATTTTCCTGAGCAGGATGCCAAGGTGATTTCTTTCCTGGGTCCTTGTCCAGATGGATTCAAAGAATGCAGCCATGGACAAAAGGTAGTAGGAGAAAAGGGTGGAAATTTATTGGAAGCAAATACAAACTCCCACGTATGGAGAGGGTCCCAAGGGGGTAACCCACTAAGCCCCTTAGTCTAAGGTTCATGCTCCCTTCCAATTGGACCCCTTCCCCACTTTACGATCCTATGCTCTCCTAATTGGTCACTCTTTTTGCAGAATATCAGCTTCAAAGCCCAAACCCCACGTGGTGCCCCCTCCCTCTCTCCCCCTTTATCTCCTATGAAAATCTGTTTTCCTCTTTCTGCCATTTATTGGCATTTCTCTATCCTTTTTGAAAGTTTGTTTCCTTTCCCCCCATAAGCTGTAGGTTTTCCTTATCTTCTGTGAATGTATGTCTTCCTTTCCCCTTATCCCATGGCACCTTTTATTTTCTCTGTGAATGTATGCCTTCTGGCAGCTGCAAGCCCTCACTTATGCATTCCTCCCCCATGGACCCTCTTTATTCCTAAAACTCTCTAAACCTGCCTATTTTATCCCTAAATTTCTTTTCACTATGATGAAAGATCAAAAAGGATGAAAGAGCGCTAATCAATGAACTGTTGCTGATTACCAGGAGAAAGTGATAAATTGGTGTATGACAAGGCTCTGCTATCTGCCTATTAATGATCCGATAAGGACACTGCTATATGCTGATCAAATTGGAAACTGATAGGAGACAGGAGTGTATACCTTGTGTACCTGATGATAATATAACAATCTAAAAATAACTAAAAAAATTAAAGTAATGGGCCAAAATAAAAATATATATTTTTATAGGGCTGAAAGGAAACTCATACACTTATGTTCAAAAAGCCAATTTTATAAGTATAGAATGGATGATATGTGAAAAATGATTTTAAGGTTTAACATGACAGTAAGGTCAATATAAGTTAAAATGATGAGCATATACAAAATAATCTTCAGCTACATTAACAGAACTATGGAGTCTGAAACTAGATATAGTCCCATGCTACTGGTATTTAACACTGATCAGACCAGTACTGTACTTTCTAATTGTCTCAGATTAAATTTTAGAAATATCCCTGTAGAAAATGGTCACCAATATGTAGGGAGTTGAATTGATGGTATGGGGAATGATTGAAGGGACTGGACATGTTTTCTCTGGAGAAGTCTTATAGGGACTTTGAAAAAAAATATTTTTGAGATATAATTCACATACCACAAAACTCACTCTTTTAAATTGTGCAATTCAGTGTTACTCATTGACTTTTAGTATATTTACAATGTTTTGCAAATATCACCACTAATTTCAGAATATTTGTGTCACCTCAAAAGAAATCCCATACCCATTAGTAATCACTCTCTAATATTCCCTTTCCCTTAGTGACAGGAAATTACTGATCTACTTTATGCCTCTGTATTCATCTATTCTGGACATTTTATAAATAGAATTATATAATATGTGGCATTATGTCTCTAACTTTTAACACTTATCAAACTATTTTCAAACTTTTTCTATTTTGGTCCTGCCAGGTAACTCAGTTGGTTAGAGTGTCATTCTGATACACCAAGGTAGCAGGTTCATTTCCCTGGTCAGGGAACATATAAGAATCAACCAAAGAATGCATAGCTAAGTGGAACAACAAATCCATGTTCCTGTCTCTCTAAGATCAATAAAACACAATTCATCTATTTTGTAGGATGTATCAATATTTTATTCCTTTTTATGACTAAATAATATTTCATTGTATGGATATACCACTTTTGTTTACCCATTTATCAGTTGATGTACATTTGAGTCCACCTTTTGGCTAGTAGGAATAATACTTCTATGAACACTGATTCATAATTTTTTATGTGATATATGTTTTTAGTCCTTTTAGGTATATACTTAGGAATGGAAATAGTGAGTCATCTTGCAACTCTATTTAATGTTTTGAGGAACTTCCAAACTTTTTTCCAAAGCAGCTGCACTGTTTTACACTCTTACCAGCAATGATGAGCATTACAACTTCTCTACGTTCTGACCAACCCTTGTTATTTGTCCATGTTTTCTTATTATAGCCATTCTAGGGATGTGAAGTAGTATTTCACTGACTTGCGTTTTCCTATTGAGCACCTTTTCATGTGCTTATTGGCCATTTGTATATTTTCTTTGTAGAAATGTTTATTCAGATCCTTTCTCATTTTTAAATTGGCCTGTCTTTTTATTGTTGATGTGTAATGATTCTTGTTATATTTTGGATGCTAGACTGATCAGACACATGAGTTGCACATATTCTATCCCATTTGTCTCTTGTGATTTGTCTCTGCAGTTTCGTGATAGTGTCCTTTGATGCACATACGTTTTTAATTTTGATGAAACTCAATGTATTTTTTTCTTTGGTTGCTTGTTCTTTAGGTGTCATATCTAGAAAACTATTTCCTAATTCATGAAAACGTAACCCAATTTTTCTACTCTTATATTTAGGTCATTAATTTATTTTGAGTAAATTATGTTTAAGTAAATTTATTGTAAATAAATACATGGTGTGACATAGAGGTACAACTCCATCCTTTTGCATATGTATAGCTAGTTGTCCCAGCATCATTTCTTGAAGACACGTTTTTGTCATATTGAATGGTCTTGGCACCCTCGTCAAAATCCATTGGCTACCTTGCAGCATGGATCCCGCTGCGCCTCCACTTGAGCATTTTTTGAGTCAGGAGTTCCCAGCCAGGCGGGGGTGTCCTGGGGCTGCAGGCCCCAGCTCCGGTCACTATGGACAGTTTTTTTTCTTCGCCTGTGAACTCTTCGGCCACACCCGCCCTTTTACCTTCAAGGTAGAGAAAGAGGATGATGAGGATCATGTGCTGGCTTTGACCATGCTCTGCCTCACCGAGGGCACCAAAGATGAGTGTAATGTGGTAGGGGGCCCGGGACCATGACCACCAGGAGACTGCATTCCCTGTGGCAAACCTCAAGTTGTTCTGCTCAACCTCCTGTAACCTTCTGTCTGAAGTCAGGTTCTGGACCTGTGCGGATCACTAGGCGGCACCAGATTGTTACTGTAAGCAAAAAGAGTGAAGAGAGGGGAGTGAGGAGGAGCAGGAAGCTGAATTGTGCCCCATCCTGCCTACCAAGAAGCAGAGGGGCAGGCCTTAGCCCTCCTTGGTCAGCTAGCTGCCTGCCATACCTGCCATGCACCACGTTTAAGTATCGAGAATTTTAAATGTCCTCTTCATTGAAGAGAAGGGGTGGGGGGTCTTGGGCTGGTGCTAGGAGAAAGAGGGTCTCATTCTTCAGATGGCCCTGATGTTCTTCTAATTTTATACTCTGCTTGGGGCTTCCCTTTTCTCCAGGAGTGGGCGGAACTCTGAACTGTCCTGGCCCTCTCTCTCTACTTGCCTTTGAGATTGAAGCTCAGCATCTGAAGCTCAGGGCTACACATTTTAAACACTTTTTACATTTTTGGATAAAGGGTGAAATAAAGTGGTGTAGAGTTTTTGCAAAATAAAATTTTTTAAAAATCATGGACCATAGCCTTGGTCCATGTTTCTCAGCAGTTAGAGTGTTGGACTGTGCATCCAAAGGTCAGGGGTTTGATGTATCTGGGTTGCGGGGTTCCATCTCCCACCTTGGTCAGGGTGTGTGCAGGAGGCAGCCAATGGATGTTTCTCTCTCTCTCTCTCTCAAATTAATAAATAATAAAGAAATAAAGAAAACCTACACTGCTGGAAAATATCCACCGTCCCATCGTGGCTGGGAATCATGCTTCTGAGTAACACCAGAACCAGCACATGGGCTCTGTGGATTGTTTTCTTTGAGGTGAAGAAGCATTTTAGATTGATGCAATCTCACCTACCTATTTTTGCTTTTGTTCTTTGTGCTTTTGGGGTAATATCCAAAAGCTCGTTGTCCAGACCAATGTGAATATTTTTTCTGTTTTCTTCTAGTAATTTTACAGTTCCAGATTTTACTGGGTGTGCCAGTTAATAATGCAGATTTTTTTTAAATAGATGGAGTCACACATAAGTTGATATATATGCAATTTGATATGTATGCTATTTTGTTGTATTGACAGCAAGCTTCAAAACTTCATATGTCAAATTTGCTGAAGGTGTTAACATCATAGATATTTTTACACTTAAAAATGTTGAATTTCATGC
>NW_005353405.1:557905-558334 GCF_000412655.1 Myotis brandtii
CTTTAAAAGTGATGATTTCGATGTGAAAGACAAAGAATGTCCAGGTCAACCGAAAAAGTTTGAAGACCAACAATTACAAACATTATTGAATGAAGATGTGTGTTAAACTCAAAAACAACTTGCAGAAAGATTACACGTTGCTTAGCAAACAATTTCAGATCATTTACAAGCAATGGGAAAGATTTTAAAGGAAGGAAAATGGGTGCCACATTAACTGAACGAAAGACAAATGGAAAACCAAAAAGTCATCAGTAAAATGTTGCTTCAACGGCACCAAAGAAAGTCTTTTTTGCATCGAATTGTGACTGGGATTGAAAAGTGGATTTATTTTGAGACTCCAAATGCACAAAATCATGGGTTGATCCAGGTCAACCATCAACATCGATTGCAAGGCCAAATCACTTTGGAAAGAAGACAATGCTCTGCGTT
>NW_005353405.1:558783-562377 GCF_000412655.1 Myotis brandtii
TACGAAGAAGTGGAAAATTGGGTCTCTGAATGGTTTGCCTCAAAACAAGAGAAGTTCTATTGGGACGGTATCCACAAATTACCTGAAAGATGGGGAAATGTGTAGCTAGCGATGTACATTATTTTGAATAAAGCACTTTTGCTGTTTCTCTTGAAATTATTGTGTTTTCTTTGATTACAAAATCCGCCATTATTAACCGGTACACCTAGTACATTTAAGTCTTTAATACATTTAGAATTAATTTTTGTATATTGTGTGGGGTAAGGGTCCAATTTAATTCTTCTGGATGTAGATATGCAGTTTCCCCATGACCATTTACTGAAGAGACTACCCTTTCCCCATAGTGTGTCCTTGTCACCCTGCTTGAAAATCAATCAGATTTATTTCTGAGCTCCCTATTCTGTTGCATTGGTCTGTAAATCCATTTTTTCCCAGCACCAGATTGTTTTGATTACTGTAGCTTTTGTACATTTTGAAGTCAGAAATGTGATGCCTTCAACTTTATTCTTCTTGTCTCAAGATTTCTTCTATTATTTGATTTATTTGTTCAGTACAAATTTAGGATTATTTCTTTCTATTTCTGTAGTTAGCTTTGGGTAGTGTGGACATTTTAACAGTATTAATTTTTCCAATTCATGAACATGAAATATCTTTCCATCTTGTGGTGTCATCTTCAATATTTTTCATCAATGTTTTATACTTTTTGTGTATAGATAGTTCATCTCCTCGTGCATCTATGGCCCCTACCCCCCAGCCCCCCAATATTCATGTATTTTTGTATATGTGTATATGTATGCATATCATATATAATGATGATCTTTGTCTTTTGTTATAGTCTTTAGTTTAAAGTCTGTTTTGTTTGATATAAGTGTAGCTACCCCTGCTTTTATTGGTTACCACTTGTATGGATTATGTTTTTCCATTCATTTAGGCTCATCCTATGTGTTGTGCTTAATGCTAAAGTGTGTCTCTTATAGGCAGAATATTGAGCCACTCTAAGATTTTAGGTTGGGAAATTTAATATATTTTCATTTAAAGTAATTATCGATAAGTGAAAATTTATGGTTGCCATTTTGTTAATTGTTTTTTGACACTCATAGTTCCTTTCTTCCTCTCTTACTGTCTTCCTTTGTAATTTGATGATTTTTTTTTGTAGTGATATGCTTTTATTTCTTTCTCTTTATCTTTTAGGTATCTGCTAAAGGTTTTTTCTTTGTGGTTCCCATGAGGCTTACATAAACTATCCTATATTTAAGATATTATAAGAGTCTGTTTTAAAATCATAACTTCAATTATATACAAAAACTCTGTACTTTTACTCCCCCCCACTATATTTTATGTTATTGATATTACAATTCACATATTTTATATTGTGTATCCATTAACTTATTCTAGCTATAGTTATTTTAAATAATTTTGTCTTTGAACTTTTATATTAAACAATGAATTACAAGGCATATCATTTTCATACTAAAGAAAATCAAAGATAAAGAAAAAGTTTTGAAAGAAGCCAGAGGGAAAATTTATCTTACTTACAGAGAAGCAAAGATAAGAATTACATCTGATTTCTCCTCAGTAACCATGCAAGAAAGAAGCGAGTGGCATGAAATAGAGTTGAGAGACTAAGAAACAACAACCTAGAATTTTATACCCTGTAAAATTATTCTTCAAAAATGAAAGAACAACAAAAACTTTAATAGACTAATAAAAACTTGTTGCCAGTAGATCTGCCTTCCACTTCTTGCTGCTATTTGTTATTGATGATGTTTGTGTATTTGTTTCATCACTTTTCTGAGCTAATTTCATAAAGTCTGTATATTTTGTAATTTGTGGCCACTGTACTCTCTGCTCAGTTAGCTTAGTGGTCAGATAAATGATGCTGGGAAAGTAGAATATAAAACTTGACTCTTGTTCACCCCTCCCATACAAAAATCACTTCTCTATGAATTATAGATCTAAATGTGAAAGATAACATCAGAAAGTTCCGAGAACATTGGACAACATCTTCATGATCTTAGAGTAGACAAACATTCTTAGAACAATAAAGAAAGGTACTAACCTACAAAAATTAATGTCAATTCAAAAGTAAAAAAAAAAATATGATTATCTCAACTGATGTAGAAATTCAAAATCCTCTCATACAACAAAAACCATTTGCTAATAAAAATATGCACACACACTATACAGACAATGTTTGTGGGTAGAGTGTCGGCCTGTGGACTCAAGGATCCCAGGTTCGATTCCGGTCAAGGGCATGTACCTTGGTTGCGGGCACATTCCCAGAGGGGGTGTGCAGGAGGCAGCTGATGGATGTTTCTCTCTCATCAATGTTTCTAACTCTCTATCCCTCTCCCTTCCTCTCTGTAAAAAATCAATAAAATACATTTTTTTAAAATACATTTTAGTGAGTATACCTTTTTTGAGACAACCTGTATATATGGCTCAGAGTGGCTTTATCTGGCCCACAATAGTTTTAACCCCCTCACCTCAATTTGTCACTAGAGATACAAAGATTTTTCCATTTATACCTGTCATTTCTGCCTCCACTATAAAATATCTGACAATAATTGGCCTCTGTGCAACAATCAGCAGGAGAGAACAGGCACCCCTTTTGACAAGACAAAGCATTGGTTCTTTAATTGGACACTGATGTACACTAAATTACCTGATTTCTACTTTTAATTTTGTTGCACATTTTGTAATCTCAGCAGAGTACCTGTCATTTCATGAAAATACTTAGTAAATAAAAAAACATAAAAACATCTAAATTTTACACTGCTTAATGCTGGAATAAAATATATTAAACCAAAATTAAAAAGGTAAAATAAAGGTGTAGGTGGTGGGGTGGGGTTTGGAACTTGGACTTTAAGATTCCAAAGCAACTCAAACCATAGTTTACAGTTAGAAAATGTTATATGTGATCCTGAAGCTAACTTCAAGAAAATATCAGCATTTTGTAAGGGAGACTGACAGACTACAAAGGTGGTTTCCTTTCTTGTTAACTTGTAAAAATATCTCACTTTAATAAAAATTTAAAATGTTTAACAGAATGACCACTTCCCAGGTAATTAAAACAACTTACATCTTAGACCACTATTTCTGTAAGCCATATCATTTAAAGTAGAAATCAGACCAAAAGAATGTATGGCAAGACTAAGTTTACCTCAATTCCAGGAACAAAATAATGTATAGGTGTTTCTTTTTTTTAATTTTCTTTTTAATTGGGGGAGATGGAAATAAGCAGGGTGAGTATATGACCTGCACTTTATTTTTTTTATTTTTTTTTTAAATATATTTTATTGATTTTTTACAGAGAGGAAGGGAGAGAGATAGAGAGTTAGAATTTTAAGTTACAAGCTCAAGACACTCACCAAGTGCTGAACACAAGGAACTCAGAAATAGTATTATAACCAGTTAATAAGTAAAATCACCCAATAAATTACAGTCAAAAGTCCCTTAAAAAATAAATTCATGTATTTACATACTGTAGAATCAATGGCTCTTGTCTACATTACTGAAAAAAAAAAACCCACCATGTATATCTTCTTTTTTTAAGATTTAAATTCTTTATTGTTGAAAGTAATACATATGTCT
>NW_005353405.1:562488-564946 GCF_000412655.1 Myotis brandtii
ACATGTCCCCACCCTCCTACTGTCAGTGTCCTTTGGTTATGCTTACACTAGAGGCCTGGTGCATGAAATTCATGCACCTGTGGGCCCCGCCCCCCAGCCCCACAATATTCATGTATTTTTGTATATGTGTGTACGTATGCATATTTTAGGTGCTTTTGTTAATCCTCACCTGAGGACATTTTTCATTGATTTTTAGAGTAGAAGGGAAGGCGAGACAGAGAGAGAAACATAGATATGAGAAAGACACATACATTGGTTGCCTCCTGCACATGCCCAGACCAGATCAAGCCAAAACAGCACCCTGACAGGGCCGACTGCTGGTGGCCTGCTAGGGCTCAGGCATTGAGCATATGGCGATTTTCTGTTTCTGCTTCCACTTCTGGTAGAGGTTCTGCTTGTAGAAGCTGCTGATGTCGTGACCACTTTCTGTCTTGATCTTCTTCTTGTCCTTCTGTCCTAACCGTCTCACAAACCGCTTCTTCTTCTGGTCCCACTTGAGCTGCTGCCGGCCCCCGGTCAGGTTCTGGGCCTCGTCCCCCATCAGGTCCAGGACAGTGCCAGCCACCTGCTGCTCAAAGGCGCCCCATCCCCATGAATGCTCAGGCCCCATTCACTGTTGAGGTCCTTGGGCCCATAGGGGACATAGAAATACTGGTCCAGCAGCTGGGCCTCCTCCTTCCACCTCTTGGCTCCTCGCTCAGGTCCTAGCTGCTGCCATTTCTGGCCCATGACCTCTGTGAAGACGTCCTCCATGTGCTCTCCTGCCTCTTCCTCCTCCTCCTCTTTTCCAGGCTGCTCTGCCTGCCTCGCTGGGCAGCTTAGTGCAGGGCCAGCCAGGCCCTCCTGCCACTCCTGCTGGCCCTGCTGGAAGCTGGCAATGGCTTTGCAGTCCTTCTGCTGCTTGGCCCGCATCACCTGGCTGCTCAGGTCCCATCTGGAGATGTTGCTCTCAAAGATGGTCACCCATGAGCAGTTCTGCTTGATGCTTTCCAGCAGCCTCAGCTACTGCAGCTCCTCCTCCTTGAAGCTCGAGCTGAAGATGGGGTGCAGGCCCAGCCCCGCGAGGTCTAGCTCCTTGGGCCGTTTGACAGACTCTGGCGAGGGCACCTGCCACGAGTACACGCATTGCTGCTGGGCGTTGTCTACCACGCGGCCCAGGCCCTGCAGCTCCAGTGACGCCTCCAGGGTGTTCTGCAGGCCGCAGTCCTCGTGGTCCATCATGCTCTGTGGCACCAGGCCTTGCACACAGTCCACACCTGAGGGCTCCTCGTGGGGACGGGGAAGGGTGAGGGCACGGCCCAGGAACAGGTGCAGGTCCAGCAGGTAGGACCTCATCTGGGGCCATCAAGGAGTAGGCTGGGCCAGTTGGGCCAGCCTGGGCCACATGACCCATGTGGTGCAGGAAGAGCTTGCCTTTGTCTGGGAATCTGAAGTTGATGATGTTGTCCACTAGCGGGATGTCCAGGCCCCGGGTTGCCAGGTCAGTCACGATGAGGGTGGAGCACTTGCCCTGGGTGAACTTGGCCAGGTTGATCCTGCGGGCCATCTGGTCCAGAGCGCTGTAAATGTGGGCAAAGCTCACCCTCTGGAGGGCCTTGCCTCCCTCAGAGACCTAGCAGCAGGGGGGATAGGCAGGCGTTCAACGCCTGAACCAGGAGTGGGGGGGACCAAATGGGTGGTTGGCAGCCGCAGTGTGCGTCATAGCAACCGGTCATTCTGCCATTGGTTGATTTACATATTAGCCTTTTATTATATAGAATGGTTGATCTCTTACCTCCCCCCACCACCCTCCCCTGATTTCCCTTTGAGGCTTGATGGTCTGTTCCATGCTCTTATGTCTCTAGATCTATTTTAGTTCATCAGTTTCTGTTGTTCATTATATTCCACAAATGAGTGAGAGCATGTGACATTTATCTTTCTCCAACTGGCTAATTTCACTTAACATAATGCTCTCCAGGTCCCTCTATGCTGTTGCAAATGGTAGGAATTCTTTCTTTTTTACAGCAGCGTCGTATTCCACTCATCTGCTGATGGGCACTTCGGCTGTTTCTAAATCTTAGCTATTGTAAATTGTGCTGCTATGAACATAGGGGTTCATATATCCTTTCTAATTGGTGTTTCTGTTTTTTTGGGATATATTACTAGAAGTGGGATTACTGGGTCAAATGGGAGTTCCATTTTTAATTTTTTGAGGAAACTTTATACTGTTTTCCACAGGGGCTGCACCAGTCTGCATTCCCACTGGCAGTGCCCGAGGGTTCCTTTTTCTCCACATCCGCTCCAGCACTTGTCATTTGTTGATTTGTTGATGATAGCCATTCTGACAGCTGTGAGATGTAGTTTTGATTTGCATCTCTCAGATGATTAATGACCTTGAGCATTTTTTCATATATCTCTTGGCCTTCTGTATACCAGCTTTTGAAAAGTGTCTACTTAGGTCCTTTGCCCATTTTTTTTT
>NW_005353405.1:566622-567517 GCF_000412655.1 Myotis brandtii
CTGAGACTCCCTCCTGATTGAAAACGACAACCACGCCCTCAGCCACCAGCCCGCTTTGCGCGCGCACCTCCGCACCTGAGTATTTTCCACACTGCACCTCCTGTGAGCCTCGGTATGCTGTTGTCTTTCCTTCTAGTTGAAGAGTCTCTCCTCAGCCAGCTTTCCTGTGGTTCTGGGTGATGTCCGTTCCATCTTTTAGTTGTATTTTTGAAGTGGTTGTTTGCGGCAGCAGTCTCCGGTGTTTACCTATGCCGCCATCTTGCCATTTTTTTTTTTAGATTGGATTGTTTATCTTCCTTTTGTTAAGTTGTATGAGTTCCCTATAAATTTTGGAGATTAAACCCTTATCAGATGTAACATTGGAAAGTATGTTCTCCCATGCAGTGGGCTTTCTTGTTGTTTTGTTGACAGTTTCTTTAGTGGTGCAGAAGCTTTTTATTTTGATGTAGTCCTATTTGTTTATTTTCTCCGTAGTTTCCATTGTCCTAGGATATGTGTCTATAAACATATTGCTACAAGATATGTCTGATACTTGCTGCCTATGGATTCTTTTAAGATTTTATGGTTTCCCATCTTATGTTTAAATCTTTTATTCATTTTGAGTTTATTTTTGTGTATGGTATAAGTTGGTGGTCCAGTTTCATTCTTTTGCATGTACCTGTCTAATTTTCCCAGCACCATTTATTGAAGAAACTGTCTTGACTCCATCATATGCTCTTGCTTTCTTTTGTCAAATATTAATTGAGCATAATGGCTTGGGTCAATCTCTGGGTTCTCTATTCTATTCCATTGGTCTATATGTCTGTTCTTGTGCCAGTACCAAGCAGTTTTGAGAACAGTGGCTTGGTAATGTAGCATGATATCTGGTATTGTGATCCCTCCAACTTTGTTCTTT
>NW_005353405.1:568116-574138 GCF_000412655.1 Myotis brandtii
AATACCCAGAAATATATGGCATTTTTATACACCAAAAATGAACTCACAGAAAGAGAAACTAAAGAAACAAACCTATTTACCATTGCAACAAAAAATTAAGATACCTAAGAATAAACTTAACTAAGGAGGTAAAAGACCTGTACTTGGAAAACTACAAGACGTTGAAACAAGAGATAGAGGAAGACATAAACAAGTGAAGGATATACCATATTCATGGATTGGTAGGATCAACAGTACTAAAATGTCCATACTACCCAAAGCAATCTATAGATTCAATGCAATCCCCATTAAAATACCAAAGGCATATTCCACAGACCTAACACTTATATCTTTGAGGTAAAATGACAATCCACATCTTTCTCAGGTCAGACTATACCAGCCCTCTCAGGACTGCAAGATGGTTCAGCTTGGGCAGCCCACCCCATGAGTCCCCTCACAACATCCTAAACTGTCAGAGTCCAACTCTTGGGTTGCTCTTAAGGATTGCAGGATCTTTCATGGATTTCTGGGAGTCTGTGCCCAGTTTTCAAATAAAGTAAATGAAAAGAAGGGGATCACTCTCTGTGTGTCTCACTTCCCTTCCTGGTTTGCTTCTCCTGGGAGTTTCCAGTCTTCCTGCATCCCTCATTACAGACATTTCAGAGGGATGGATAGGGCAGAGGCAAAGGACAGGTTTACCTCCACTTCTACTTGAGGTCTGAAGTCCAGCAGTAAGTGGGGTGCCCCAGAATCCAGAAGTCGCTTTGAGTCAGTGACAGAAGCCTGCTCCTCTTGGTTCAGCAACTGCAGGGAGCACATTTCAGTGGTTTAAGAGCCACAGAAGGCTTCTGCGGATTAGTCACTGGGTTGCTCCTCCCAAGCTGCACAGTAGGCCCCACTCCTCAGGTGCTGAATTCTATGGAAATGCCTCCCAGGCATGCAAAAGCAACAGGCTGCCCCTGTGAGGGGGCCCAGACCGCGGTCAACTTCAGCACTTTCAGCTGAAGGTAGTGTGTGGGCAGCCCAGTTCCCCGGGTATGACAGTGGACACAGCACCCTGCCAACAGCACAGCTGGTCATTGTCTCCACCAGAGGCGGCTGGGGGAAAACAGGGGGATAGCAGCCCTGCTGTCCTAGAGGCAGGTTGTGATCTGGCTGTGGAAGCACGGGCCAACGCGAGAGTCCAGCCTGCACCTACATGTAGTCCTCTCTCAGTATCCGCAGGGGATTTGTTCCAGGACTCCACAGGACACTAAATTCTTTGGATTTGGGCGCTTAATCCCTTCCAAAAGAAATGGCAGAAGACAATACATATAGTACTCTGGGTCGAGGATTCCCGACAGCCATTGAAAATATAATTTTAGATGTGAGAAGGGTGGACTGCATTTTTATGGAGCAAAAAACAGCATATAAGTGGATTTGCGCAGTTCAAACCTGCTTTGTTCAGGGTCAACTCTGCATTGGTTTGTGAATATTAAATCAAACTTGCTCCCCCACCCCCACTAAATCTAAATCAGTCATGATGAGTTAGCATTTCTGTACATTGTTGGATTTGATTTGCTAAAATGTTGTGTAAGATTTTTGTATATATGTAAATATAATTTTCCTTTATTGTAATACTAGTAACCCTGTGCACAAATCCGTGTGCTTGTAGCTCGCCAGTAGCTGGCTGCTGCCCTCCAGTAGCTCCCTCTGCCCCCCCACCCCCATCCCTCCTTCATAGCTCGCTGCCCCACCCTCCTGCTGATCTGTGATCCAGTCGTTACGCCGTTGGTCATTATGCTTCATGGCGTAATGACCATTTGCATATTACATCTTTATTATATAGGATTCTTTGCAAGTTTTGGTTTCAATGTTATGTTTTCCTCATAAACTGAGTTGGGAAGTATTCCCTCTTTTAATACTTTACGGAAGTTGTCAATTAGATATAATTTATTCCTTAAATACTTGATGGAAGTGACTGTTGAATTCTTCTGGATCTAGGATTTTCATTGATTTATTCCTTCTGGACTTTCTATTTGGTTTTGGTAAGTTGAGTTTCCTTAGTGTCCATTTCTAAAATTTTTAATTAATAAGCCTAAAGTTGTTTGTAATAACCTCTTATGATGTTTCTAATGTAGGATATCTCCTTTTTCATTCCTAACTTAGTTGTTTGTGTTGCCTTTGTCCCAATTTCTCTCTCTTACAGACATGTTTTGTCCATCTTGCTAAAGCGATCTTTTCAAGGCTGACCTTAGGCCAAATCTAGCCTTGTGCCTGTTTTTATAAATGAAATGTTATCGGGACACAGTCACACCTATTCATTTATTGTCTATGGCTACTTTCACACCACAAGGCCAGATAAAGAGTTGCACAGAGACCATAAGCCTGCAAGTCTAAACAAAATTTATTTGGCTCTTTAGAGAAAAGTTTTCTTACTTCTGGTCCATGCTATTCATCTACTGAAAGAGCCAACTTTTTTCTTTGTTGCCACCCTGTCTGTATGTTCATTTTAATAATACCTTTTCTTGTTTTTATTATTATTTTTTCTTGTTTATTTCCAGTTTTAAAAAACTGTAATTCCTTATGATCCTTGGAATATTTAGAATTGACTTAGCAAGTCCAATTCTGTGAACAAATCAGAAAGAAATTATTAGAGATGCAGAAAACAGGTTTATACATAAGGATATTCAGTACAATATTTAGTAGAGAAATGGTTGTAAAGAAAATAGTTAATGGTTAGGACAATAATTAAATTATGGTACACCTACATGATAGAGTAATGTGTGGTGATTAAAAATCATGTTTTGAAAAGTATTTACTGATATGGGAAAATAGAAGGTATACTAGTAAATAAAGAGGAAAACAGAATATCATATGTTTCATATGGTATGATTCCAATTTTAAAAATAGGTATATCTTCAGAGCTAAAATGCTAGAAAGCTATAAAACAATTTTTAGTGTACTTAACTCTGAATGGTAAAATTAAAGTTATTCTTTTTTACCAGATTACCCCCCGCCCCCCAGTTTTGTTGAGATATAATTGGCATTCAGCACTGTGTAAGCTTAGGTGTAGAGCATAGTGTCTTTCATATATTGTGAAATGATTACTACAATAAGTTTAGTTAATATATCCATCATCTCATATAGATACAAAAAAATTGTTTTCCCTGTGATGATGACTTTTAGGACCTATTCTCTTTAACAACTTTCAAACATACCACAAAACAGTGTTAACAATAGTCATCATATTGTACATTATATTCAAGAGTTTCTTTAATTTTATTTTAATTTTTATATGTTTTTGCATTTTCAAAATTTTTTATATTGAGTATGTACTATTTTTATAATCAAGAAAGAGTCACAAAAAAGTAATTCCAAAGCTCACTTTTAATTCAGTGGTTTTATAAATTGTTCCTTTAGCATAAAATCTTTAGCAAGCTAGAGATTCTTTACAGTTTTAAAGATTTCGCTCTTCTATTTCACACTGAGAAATCAGACAAAGACACTTGGAGGGACCCATATAGGAGGCGGCTGGAAGGTGACCCTGAGCATCTTCATGTTCCAAGGAGCAGTCTGCTCCGTGGCTCCAGTGTCTGTTCAATAGCTGACAACACTTTCAGCCCTTGCAGCCTTGGTGGTCTTCAGAGCTTTACTGATTGAATTGATACCTTATCTACCAAAGTAGAATAGACTTTTTAAAAGTCTTTCTCATTAAGAAAGGAATGCAAAAAGAAAAGACAGGAATGTCCAACCAGATTCTATTAAGTAAATATTTTGTTTTTATTAGGTTCTATTAACTAAAAATTTGGTTGTAAAGAAAATTTACATTTTCTTTATAGCATCAGGTCATCAGTGGAAGAATCTTCAAAGAGGAAAGCTGAAAAGGGGCATTTTGGTTACTTGACTGATTGCACAGCATTTCCATATGGGATGTTTAATTTCACAATCTTGAATTAATCTTTAGCTAGTTTCTCATATCTGATGTCTAGTCCATTTGGGCTGGTATAACAAAAAGACCACAGATTTGGTAGCTTAAACAACAAACATTTATTTCTTATAGTTCTGAAGGCTGGAAGTTCCAAGGTCAATATGCTGGCAGGTATGGTGTCTGGTCAGAATGCACTTCTTGGCTCATAGGTGGCTGCTTTTTGCTATGGGCTCTCATGGAGGAGGAGGCAGAGGGAACTCTCTAGGGTCTCTTTTATAAGAGCACTAATCCCACTCATGGGGGCTCAACCTCATGTTCTAATCACATCCTAAAGCCCCCACCTCCTAATACTATTACATTGAGGGTTAGGATTTCAAAATATGGATTTTGGGGACACATGAACATTCAGTCTATAGCAACAGACTTCTCTTGTCTTTCAAATGTTGATGAATTAATATATTTTTTTCACCCTATCATCCTTCCTTTCCTAGCTGAGTTTCATAAAACTGGTGAACTTATTTTGAGTATTTCTTCAGATATGGATGGTTTAGGAACTTTCCAAAGTTTTTCATTGATCATCTTGGCCCCAAATTTTCCTGATATCCCCAGAAACCTGAATTCTGCCCTAATTCTATGATATGGTCTGTTTTCATATTAAAATTTTGGCCTGTAAGAGTGAGGCCTTTTTTTATTAAAATTTAAATTCTTTATTGTTTAAAGTATTACATAAGTCTTCTTTTTCCCCCATTGACCTCTCTCCAGCCGGCTCTAACCCCCCAGCACATGCCCTCACTCTCCTGCACTCCCCCACCCCCATCTGTGTCCATTGGTTATGCTCATATGAATGTATACAAGTCCTTTGGTTGATCTCTTACCCCCTCATCCACTGCCTTCTCTCATAGGTTGGACAGTCTGTCCCATGCTTCTATGACTCTGGTTCTATTTTTGTTCATCAGTTTATGTTGTTCATTATATTCCACAAATGAGTGAGATCATGTGATATTTATCTTTCTCTGACTGGCTTATTTCGAGAAGATGCTTGATATGATTTCAATCTTTTAGAATTTGGAGAGACTTTGCCTGTGACCCAATATGTGGTCTATCTTTGAAAATGTCCCATGTGCACTTGAGAAGAACGTATATTCTGTAGCTTTGTGGTGAAATGTTCTGAAGATGTCAATTAAGTCCATCTCATCTAGTGAGTTATTTAGGATTTCTTTTTCTTGGCTAATTTTTTGTCTAGAGGATTTATCCAGTGATGTCAGTGGGGTATTAAAGTCTCCTACTATGATTGCATTGTTGTCGATCTCTTCCTTGATATCTTTGAGGAGTTTTTTTCATGTATTTGGGTGCTCCTGCATTGGGTGCATATATGTTTACCAGGGTTATATCCTCTTGTTGTATCAATCCCTTTAATATTATGAAGTGGCCTTCCTTATCTCTTGTTATGGCCTTCACTGTAAAGTCTATTTTGTCCAATATAAGTATTGCTACCCCAGCTTTTTTTTTTCGTTTCCATTTACCTGAAAGATATTTTTCCATCCCTTCACTTTCAGTCTGTGTGAGTCTCTCGTTCTGAGTGGGTTTCTTGTAGACAGTGGGTCATGTTTTCTTATCTATTCAGCCACTCAATGTCTTTTGATTGGAGCATTTAATCCATTTATATTGAAAGTTATTACTGATAGGTAGTTGTTTGTATCCATTTTTATTTTTAGAGTCTTTGTTCCTTCTTCCTCCTTTTTTATCCTTCTTTTTACAACAGTTTTTTTTTTTGTTGTTGTTGTTGTTTAGCATTTCTTGCATTGCTGGCTTGGTAGTGATAAAACTCCCTTAGCTTTTTTTGTCTTTGAAGCTCTTAATTTCCCCTTCAATTTTGAATGATACCCTTGCTGGATAGAGTATTCTTGGATTCAGTCCCTTACTTTGCATCACTTTGTATACTTTCTTCCATTCCTTTCTGGCCTGGTGTGTTTCTGTTGAGAAATAATGTGATAATCTAATGGGAGATCTCTTGTAGGTAACTTTCTGTCTCTCTCTTGCAGCCTTTAAGATTCTCTCTTTGTTGTTAACGTTTGCCATTGTAATTACAACATGTCTTGGTGTGGGTCTTTTGGGGTTCATCTTGTTTGGGAC
>NW_005353405.1:574321-576918 GCF_000412655.1 Myotis brandtii
CTCCCCTTCTCCTAGTCTACTGTTGAAAGCTTCCATATTGTTTTTTATTGTAGCTATATCACTCTTTATTTCCTCCTGATTCTGACATAGGTTGTTGATTTTCTCATCTATCCGATTTATGAACTGTATGACCCTTATTCTGAATTCTTTTTCTGGCATATTTCATGCTTCCATTTCATTTAATTCCTTTTCTGCTGCTTTCTCCTTTTCTTTCCTTTGGATGTTGTTCTTCTGTCTCTCCATTTTTGCTCTCACCAAAGGATCTAGGTATCGAGTGGTGTGGGGCCTGTGGCTGAAGTTGTGAGTTTGGTAGCGGTTGCATGGTCATGGGTGGTGCTGCTCCTCAGGTGGTCATGGGCCAGCCACTCCTTGTGCGGTCACAGGACAGTGGCTGCTCGTGGGGCGGCTGCTACTCATGCAGTTTCGGGGCAGCTGTTCCTTGGGAGGTTGCAGGCAGCAGCTGCCCACAGGGAGGCTGCTCCTCGGGCGGTCTCGGGTAGCAGCTGCTCCTTGGGTGGTCGCGGGTGGCAGCTGCTTCTTGTGAAGTTGCGGGCAGTGGCTACTCCTCTGGCGGTTGCGGGTGGCAGCTGCTTGCATGGCTGCTGGAGTGGTCACAGTTCCCAGGGCTGCTCTGTAAGGCTTGGCTGTTTGCATGCATAGTCATGGTGCCTGGGGCTAAAGCTTCTGGCTGGGGGGAAGGGAGTGCCCTCCAAACTCACGGAAGCCCTCAGCTGGGGTGGCTGGAGTCCCGGTGTCCGTGGGTCAGCAGCCGAGGCAGCAGGTCTCTGGCTGAGTGTCTGTAGGATCCCGGGTGATATCTGAGAGCACCCTGCATGGAGGTGAGGCTGGACTCCCAGTCACAGAAGCTCTCCCCTTTAAGATGGCACAGCCTCTGTGGCAGAGCCAGCACTCTGGAAGAGATTACAGCAGTAGCAGAGGTTGTCTGGTTATGCAAGCCCTTAGTTGAAAAAATATTAGAATCATTTAAGAGCTAAAGTTTGTTTTAGCTTTTTAATTTTATAAGACATTTCCATGTTATTTTGATCAGCATGATTGCTGGAGCTGCCCTTTCTCTCTGCTCCAATCCCACAGCTCTTATCTCTGGGTGGGGGAGAAGAGCCTCCTGTGAAGATTAAGAGTCATTAGGGTGGCTACCCCTGGCCTTCTCCTGCAGGCCCTGTACCTGCTTTGGTATGTCTCAGTGGAAAAAGAAGGAGATGCCTTTAGGGAAGGAGATGCCTCCCCTGGACATTTTTGGAGTGGCTCCTTGATCTTGCCCCCGATGTTTCACTGACCTTGTTTCCTTCTCTCCTCTTCGCTCATTCCTCTCCAACAATGTCAGTCCGCAAACATGCTGAGTACTCTCCCATCTCAGCATCTTTGCACTTAGAATCCCCTCTGCATGCAATCCTCTTTCCCTACATATCTGCATGGCTCACTCTTCAACTGCTCAAATGGCCCCCCATCAGACAGGTCATTGCTGACCACCATATATAAAATTCTTACTCCACTGTCAGCTTGCTCTTAATCCTCTTACTCTGCTCTATTTTTCTTTTCTTTAAAAAAAAATATAATTATTATTGATTTTTTTTAAGGAGAGAGAGAGAGAAATATCGATATGAGAGTGTAAGATCAATGGTTACCTCCCGCACACCCCTACCAGGGATTGAGCTCACAAACCAGGCATATGCCCTGACCAGGAATCAAACTGGCAATCTTTTGGTGCATAGGATGATGCCAAAAGAACTGAGTCATAAGGGCCAGGGCTGCTCTGTTTTTCTTCATAGCACTTGGCATCACCTGACATAAATATATATTTGTTCATCTCTCCACCACTTATGAAAAGGTAAACTCTGTAAGAAATAGGACTATGCTGCATTCCTACCATATCACCAGAACCTAGAACAGAGCTGGGCATGTAGTAGGTACTCACTGTTTAATGAATGAGTGAGTAAACAGAGATGACCTCATACATCTCTGCAAGTCAGAAATGGGAAGCCTCCTACAAGAACTTCTCATAAAGAAATACAGACTGCAAGAGTTTTAACCAAGATCTGAGAAGAGTAATTCTAAAGACTGAGTAGTGGCTATCTTTAGGCCCCAAGCCTATTGGACACATGTCTGAACTTTGACAAACAGTAAGATTGTAAATAAAATCAGAAAGATCCATTTTCCTGAACTATAGAATATTGGTGCTGAAATAACACTGCCCTGGGGCTGTTGAATAGAGATAATTGTTTCTCTGATTTTGCCATGTGTTAGTTTCCTGTTTCTGTATAACACATTTCTAAAACTTAGCAGCTTAAAACAGCTATTCATTATCTCATAGTTCTCTAGGTCAGAAGTCCAGGCAGGCTTGGCTGGGTTCTCTGCTTAGGATCTCACAAGTCTGAAGTCGGTGTGATTCAGATGGGAGCTGCAGACTAATCAAATGTGAGTTATTACTGATCAGGTGACTGTGTTTGTGCGCATAGGGTAGAGAGGACTGCAAAATCGTACTGGGGTCAGAGCAAATGTTACTAACTTAATCTGATGAGGTCTTGAAGATCTGATGTATGACCTTCTATGCAGTGGTTCTCAACCTTGGCTGCACATTA
>NW_005353406.1:0-2763 GCF_000412655.1 Myotis brandtii
AAACATCAACGATGAGAATCATTGATCAACTGCCTCCCGCATGCCCCCTTCTGGGGGTCGAGGACATGTGCCCTGACCGGGAATTGAACCTGGGACCCTTCAGTCCGCAGGCTGACGCTCTATCCCCTGAGCCAAACCGGCCAGGGCTGCAGAAACCACCTTGAGTCCCACCACGCACACTGGCCCGGGGTCTGCTCTCCCGCCCAGGCGGCGCCCGCATCTGGGTTGCAAGTTGCACACGCATCACGGTGCCCGGTGCTGGTGACCCGCGGGCGCCACAGGCTGGACGCCGCCTCCATCGCAGCGACGATCTGTAGTGAATGTTTCTCTCTGGAGGCGATGGAGGAACCACGCTCCTCTCCGTGCCGTGGGCAGGGCTGTCCGCACGCGGAGGGGAGGTCCTGCGGTTTTTCTTAATTTATTTCATCCAGTTCTCCAGACGTGGCCTCGCCTCCGGACGGGGTTCCCGGAGGAAACGGGGGGCTCCTGACCCAGACGAGAAAGAGCGACGGAGAACGGCCTTGGCAGCAGTGGGCCGAGCCCCGAACCCGGCACCAGCTCAGGGGGAGCCAGCAGGTCACGGCCGCGCAGAAAGTCTAGGAACAGCGCCCTGTGCGGGGATGGCGGCTGCAGGAGAGGGGGTCCCGCAGCGGGAGCCGCGCTGGGCGCGCCAGAGGGTGCCGGGTCCGGACCAGACCAGACACGCTGCGTCACTGACGTGGGAAGCCGGGGAACCGGACAGACGGGCTCGGCCCACGTGAGCCAGGGCGGAGGAGGATGTCGGAGCTCAGGCGGGTGTCCTAAAGCTATATCTACTCTTACATTTATTTTTACTGATTTCAGAGAGGAAGGGAGAGGGAGAGAGAGAGACAGACACATCAACGATGAGAGAGAACCATGGATCGGCTGCCTCCTGCACGCCTCACACTGGGGATGGAGCCCACAACCCGGGCATGTGCCCTGACCGGGGATCCAACCGTGTCCTCCTGGTTCATAGGTTGACGCTCAACCACTGAGCCGGGCCGGCCGGGCCTAAAGCTATGTTTTTAAAAAGGCAGATATATGTGACTCTATAGAAATATTACATTGTGTGTGAGAAAAGATACCGCAAGCAAACGCAACCCAAACGTGATAAATTTGGAAAAATACAGACAGACAAACGCTGGACATCTGTCACATACGAAGGGCTCTTGGAAATGACGAGAAACCGACTTGTACAATCCAACAGACAGACGGACAACGTATACACCAGCCTCTCACAGAAGAGCAAAGACCCAGGTAGACAAGGCGTGGACTCCCTGGCTGCCCCCCCCCTCCGGCTGCAGGCGCCGCAGATGCCCCAGGGCCCAGGGGTCCGGGTAAGGGCTGGGGACCCTCCCCTGCTGATGGTGGAAAGGAGAATCGCCCGCGCCTTGGGAGGGAGTGTGTCCGCCGTAAATACGATTAAAGCGACGAGTGGACATCAATCCGGCAGAGACCGTGTGCCCCGGGAAGGAGACCCCGCCAGCGGCCTGGTGCTGTGCTCTTCACGGGGACACAGAAAACCGGGGCTCCGGGTACCACGCACCACGTGCGGGCGCTGTTTCCCGGCCGAGCCTGTGGCAGCAGATCACAGCGCCAGCCCTTGTGGAAGTTCCATCGTCGTTAAGGAGACAGAAAATAAACAACTGAATAAACCTAAAATGCCGGCCAGTGGTTAGTATGAAGATCGAAAATGTCTCAGGAGCCCTGGCCGGTTTAGCTCAGTGGGTAGAGTGTCAGCCGCAGACTGAAGGGTCCTGGGTTCAATTCCGGTCAAGGGCATGTACCTTGGTTGTGGGCACATCCCCACTGGGGGGTGTGCAGGAGGCAGCTGATGGATGTTTCTCTCTCATCAATGTTTCTAACTCTCTATCCCTCTCCCTTCCTCTCTGAAAAATCAATAAAATATATTAAAAAAAAAAAAAAAGGGCACCTACCTGGGTTGCAGGTTCAATCCCTGGCCCTGTAGTAGGCGTGCAGGAGGCAACCAATGGATGTGCCTCTCTCACTCCATGTCTCTCTCTCTCTCTCCTTCCATCCCTTCCACCCTCTCTCTTTTTAAAAATTTTTAAATATATTGTTGATAGTATTACAGATGTCTCCCCCCCCCCACACACACACACTCTCTCTTAAAATCAATGGGAAAAATATCCTCAAGTGAGGATGAACAAAAACATAATAATAATAAATAAAATAAAAATAAAATGTTGGCCAGTGGTCAGTAGTAAGATAAAAAGTAACTCGGGAGAGAAGAGGAAATGAAGAAACCATTTCCACCTACAATCGCTCCTACAGGAATGAGCTGTTCGGGGGTGAAGGTACCCCGGTGCTGGGGGCCTCCCACAGGGGCTGGAGGGAGTGAGAGGAGGCGGTGAGGGCCCGGGGCCTCGGCAGGGAGACTCAGCCCAGTAAAGAGATCAGTTCCAGCCGGGCCGGGTGGCTCAGTGGGTGAGCATCGATCCATGAACCAGGAGGTCACGGTTCGATTCCCCGTCAGGGCACAGGCCCGGGTTGCAGGCTGGATCCCCAGGGTGGGGCGGGCAGGAGGCAGCCGATCCATGGTTCTCTCGTCATTGATGTTTCTCTCCCTTTCCCTTCCTCTCGGAAATAAAAGTATTTGAGAGAGAGAGAGAGAGAGAGAGAGAGAGGTCAGCTCTATCCGGTCCCAGATCTATGAAAACCCCAGCAGCCTCCCCGCCCCCATCGCGGGCTGCCTCCTGCACGTGCAGAGTTTAGAGGGGG
>NW_005353406.1:3358-3586 GCF_000412655.1 Myotis brandtii
AACCCACCCCCGCAGGCTCAGCCTGCACAGCAGGTCGCTGAGTCCGGGTCACACGGACATGGGCGCAGGGCCCGCAGGCGCAGACAGGGTAGCAAAGTAGCCACTGAGGTCACGGTCAAGGTTCCGAACCTCCCTGCGCACCCTTCCTCCCTCCCTCCATCCAACCACCTCCCTATGCACCCACCCAACACCATCTGTCCACCAGGCATCCACCCATCCACCCACCCA
>NW_005353406.1:4033-8707 GCF_000412655.1 Myotis brandtii
GCCGCCGCCGCCCAGCCTGGCCCTCCTGCATAGGAGGGTGCACAGGGAGGTGGTTGGATGGATGGACGCCCCTCACAGCCTCCTGGACCACCCTGCCTGCTCCCTAACACTGCCCCCCACCACTCTGCAAACAAGCCCCGCGGGGTGACCTCTGTTCTCTGCCACCCTGGGCTCTCGTCGCCAAGGGCACATGCCCCTCCTGTCCTGTCCCCTCGGTGCGGCTACTCTAAGAGCCGGGTGCACAGGGAGGTGGTTGGATGGATGGACGCCCCTCACAGCCTCCTGGACCACCCTGCCTGCTCCCTAACACTGCCCCCCACCACTCTGCAAACAAGCCCCGCGGGGTGACCTCTGTTCTCTGCCACCCTGGGCTCTCGTCGCCAAGGGCACATGCCCCTCCTGTCCTGTCCCCTCGGTGCGGCTACTCTAAGAGCCCCCCCTTTCAGAAACACCAGGGGAGTGGGCACAGCTCCGAGGTGGCGGGCGCACGGCTGGGGGCCTGGTGCAGTGCCCTGGGCACTTCAGACTCCATTTCACAGGGCTCTGGAGCGCCCTCACTGCTGGGGTGATGCAGAGCGAAACCCTGTCCTCTCGCCACCAACACTGTGCCCGTAGGGCCAGGCCTCTCCCTGCCTGTCTTCCCCCCAAGGCCTCCCGCACCTGGGCAGGTGGGCAGGTGGGGGGTGAGGATCATGGCCCTGGTTGCTAGGTCGTTCTGATGCCTCCTGACAGGGCAGGGCGGGGTCTGCGCCGGAGGTTCAATGTCTCTTCAGGATGCCGGAGCCTCACCAGAGCAGGTCCTGGCCCCAGGTATTCCGGTCCCTGTCGGCCCGCCAGCCTCTCATTCACGCAGACACTGCAGCCCAATGGGCTGGTCCTTAGCCGCTGGATTGGTCTGGGGGGAGCGGGTCTGTAACAAGGGCCACAGTGGGCCACCTACTCTCACCCATTCTTTAAAAAAATATATTTTTATTGATTTCAGAGAGGAAGGGAGACGGAGAGAGATAGAAACATCAATGATGAGAGAGAATCATGGATGGACTGCCTCCTGCCCACCCCACACTGGGGATGGAGCCCACAACCTGGACATGTGCCCGGACCAGAAATCGAACCCTGACCTCCTGGTTCATAGGTTGAGGCCCAACCACGGAGCCATGGTGGCGGGTCTCTCCCATTCTGAGGTCAGAAGTCAGGGTGCCCCAGGGCGGGCTCCCTCTGGGCTCCGGGACCCTCCTGCCTCCTCCAGCTGCGGGTGGTGGCCCTCAGTCCACAGGCTGGTGGCTGCGGCACCTCCCCCTCTGTCCTCGTCACATGACATCCTCCCAGGTGTCTGTGTCCCTCCCCCTCTGTCCTCGTCACATGGCGTCCACATGGCGTCCTCCCAGGTGTCTGTGTCCCTCCCCCTCTGTCCTCGTCACATGGCGTCCTCCCAGGTGTCTGTGTCCCAGTTTCCCTCTCCTTAGAAGGTCACCCTGACAGCCTCCTCCCGACTCGATCGGGTCTCATTCCTGGTACCAGTCGTAGGACTCAGTGCAGCAGCGTGGGGGTGGGGGCGGAACCCAGCACAGAACCCCGCCCCCCCCAGCCCCTTTAAGCAGCGATGGACTCCCACGGAGCCGGGGATGGCTCAGATCAGGCTGAGCTCCCGGGAACAGTGCCAGGCCCCCTGCCAGACGGGGCTGCTGCCCCACCGAGCCCGGAGCTCTGTCTCTGCTGCAGGAAGCTGCCATGCCCAGCCCGGGAGGATGCTGCCCTGGGGGGAGGGGGCGGCACACAGACCCCAGCCCCTGCATGCGGCAGGTCACACGGCTGTGCTTGGCGAGGGGTGCAGGCCAAAGTCACCCTTCTGAATCCCAAGCGGGGAAACAGGATTCCCCGTGTGGGCGCCATCAAAAGGCAGACAGGAGAGTCCAGACGCGGGGAGGCCAGGTCCTCAGGTCTGTTCCCTTGCCCCCTCCTGGCCCCTGAGCACCAGGGAACTTAGTGCACACAGCAGCCCGGGGAGCGGGGCGTGGTGCTGGCCAGTGAGCTGCAGCCATAAGCCGACTGGGGAGCTTCTGGGAATTTTGTCTCCACGATAAAAGAGATGGCCCTGCCTGCAGGCTCAGGGGTTGAGCCTTGACCTATGAACCAGGAGGTCAGGGTTCGATTCCTGGTCAGGGCACATGCCCTGGTTGCAGGCTTGATCCCCCAGGAGGTCAAGGTTCAATCCCAATCGGGGCACATGTCCGGGCTGTGGGCTCGATCCCCAGTGTATGGCGTGCAGGAGGCAGCTGATCCATGATTCTCTCTCATCATTGATGTTCCTATCTCTTTCTCCCTCTCCCTTCCTCTCTGAAATCAATAAAAATATTTTTTTAAAAATTTTAAAGAAATGGACACCTGTCACTACCCTTCCCCCTCATCCAGCCTGGAGCAGGGCTGTGGCAACCCTCTGTGACCAGGAGGAAAGGACAATGACCCGCAGAGGTGCCAGCCGACACCCCGACACCCAGGGCTGCTCAGCTAACGACATGCCGCCTCCAGGCTCCCTGTCTGGGAGGAAAACAATCCCCGTCAACTCGAACCACTGCATCTGCCAGAACGCCTGCTATTTGAAGCCAAAAGTTCTTCTCACAGATACACTAGCCATCCATCCACTCATCCACCCACCCATCCATCCATCCATCCATCCATCCATCCATCTATCCATCCACCCACCCATCCATCCATCCATCCATCCATCCATCCATCTATCCATCCACCCACCCATCCATCCATCCATCCATCCATCCATCCATCTATCCATCCACCCACCCATCCATCCATCCATCCATCCATCCATCCATCTATCCATCCACCCACCCATCCATCCATCCATCCATCCATCCATCCATCTATCCATCCACCCACCCATCCATCCATCCATCCATCCATCCATCCATCTATCCATCCACCCACCCATCCATCCATCCATCCATCCATCCATCCATCTATCCATCCACCCACCCATCCATCCATCCATCCATCCATCCATCCATCTATCCATCCACCCACCCATCCATCCATCCATCCATCCATCCATCCACCCATCCATCCACCCACACACCCATCCTTCCACCCACTCATCCACCCATCCATCCACCCATCTATCCATCCATCCATGCATCCATCCATGCATCCACCCATCCATCCACCCATCCACACACCCATCTATCCACCCACTCATCCACTCATCCACCCATCCTTCCACCCACCCATCCATCCATCCACCCATCCATCCACCCACACACCCATCCATCCATCTACCCATCCACTCATCCATCCATCTATCCATCCATCCATCCACCCACACACCCATCCATCCATCTACCCATCCACTCATCCATCCATCTATCCATCCATCAATCCATCCACCCACACACCCATCCATCCATCTACCCATCCACTCATCCATCCATCTATCCATCCATCAATCCATCCACCCACACACCCATCCATCCATCTACCCATCCACTCATCCATCCATCTATCCATCCATCAATCCATCCACCCACACACCCATCCATCCATCTACCCATCCACTCATCCATCCATCTATCCATCCATCCATCCACCCACACACCCATCCATCCATCTACCCATCCACTCATCCATCCATCTATCCATCCATCAATCCATCCACCCACACACCCATCCATCCATCTACCCATCCACTCATCCATCCATCTATCCATCCATCAATCCATCCACCCACACACCCATCCATCCATCTACCCATCCACTCATCCATCCATCTATCCATCCATATCCATCCATCTAGCCACTCATCCACTAATCCACCCATCCACCCATCTATCCATCCATCCATCCATCCATCCACCCACCCATCCATCCATCCATCCATGCATACACCCATCCACCTGAACTAGAGCTGACGAAGCGTGTAACTGCTCCGGCGAGTTCCAGGAATAAGTTGTGCTTGTTTTCTAAGAAGGACCGAGGCGAGGCGGAGGAGGCAGAGCGGAGGGAGGTGGAGGGGTCTGTCCTGGAGTCGCCTCTAGAACGTGGCTTCCTGTGAGAAGCAGGAATTGGGACATGCTCAGTTTTTTAAAAAATATTTTTATTGATTTTTATTTTATTTTTTAAAACATATTTTATTGATTTTTTACAGAGAGGAAGGGAGAGGAATAGTTAGAAACATCGATGAGAGAAAAACATCGATCAGCTGCCTCCTGCACACCTCCCACTGGGGATGTGCCCGCAACGCTCTATCCACTGAGCAACACCGGTTAGGGCGAACCCCACTTCCCCAGGACTCGGGGTTCGTCCCCTCGGTCCTGCCGTCACACCGGTGGCCGCAGTGCACGTGCTCACACCTCACCCACCGCCCCACCGGCGGGGTCAGGGGTTGCGCGTGGACCTGGGACCAGGAGGTCAGGCTCATCAGGTCCGGGGCTCAGGCCGGGGTGGGCTCCATCCCCATGGGGCGCGCAGGAGGCGGCGATGCGGGACTCCCTCCGCACTGATGTTTCCATTCCCTTCCTCTCTGAGGTCGACTTTCTAAAAACAATAACTAACTCCTCTGCCACGTCCCCCTGCAGCCTCCGACGTGGAGGGCCCGTGCCAGGCACTGGAGGACACGCCGACACACAGGTCCCGCCTCCGCGCCACCGCCCAGCGGGAGGCGGCAGG
>NW_005353406.1:8953-9528 GCF_000412655.1 Myotis brandtii
GCGCACTGACCACCAGGGGGCAGCTCCTGCATTGAGTGTCTGCCTGCTGGTGGTCAGTGTGCGTCATAGTGACCGGTTGTTCTGCCATTCGGTCGATTTGCATATTAGCCTTTTTATTATATAGGAATAGGATTAGCTCAGTTTCATAGGTCAAACTACAAATGAGGCCAAAGGAGTTAATTTTAATCTCTGCTTTGTTCTTTTCCCTGTTCTGTTGCACAATTAATAGTAAAATATGCTTGTGCTGTGTCACAAAACATGGATCAATACAGATCTGTTAAGGAGGACTGGGAAAACTTCTCAACCTACTTTCCTCCTATGTCGGTCAATGTCACTGACTTCAGTTATAAAGAACATTTTTTAAAATGTTTTTATTTATTTGAGAGGAAGGGAGAGGGAGAGAGAGAGAGAGAGAAAGATCAATGATGAGAGAGGATCATTGATCGGCTGCCTCCTGCCCGCCCCACTGGCGATCGAGCCCGCACCCCATTGAACTGTGACCCCCGGGTTCATAGGTCGAGGCTCACCTGCGCGCTGAGCCTCACCTGCACCTGCCTGGGCCTGGGGGCAGTTTC
>NW_005353406.1:9954-10688 GCF_000412655.1 Myotis brandtii
CCCCGGAGGAAAGTCACCACCGGGGAGTGAGCGTGAGGGCTGCTCCCCAGCGAGGGGCCGCTGGCTGCTCATCTGGATGATGGAAGGGCAGACCCTCCGCGGGACCACCCGCCGGTTAAAGCGAACGGGTCAAAGATGCAGCTGAAGGAAGCAAAGCCACTGAAAATGCTAGAAAGAAGGGCGACCTTTCACACGGGAGCGGAAGCGCCCAGGAGGCCAATGCTGGCAAAGACAGAGCAAGAGTCAGCCCAGACAGAGCCCCGGGGACCTGGGCACAGGGAGCGACTCGCCTTCCCTCTAGGGAGAGAAACGCTCGTGAAAATGATCCTGGAGCCCTGGCTGGTGTGGCTCAGTGGATAGAGCACCGGTCTGTGGACTGAAGGGTCCCGGGTTCTATTTTGGTTAAGGGCACCTGCCTGGGTTGAGGGCCCCATCCCCAGTAGGGGGCGTGCAGGAGGCAGCCAATCCATGATTCTCTCATTATTGATGTTTCCATCTCTCCCTTCCTCTCTGAAATCAATAGAAATATATACATTTTTAAAAAGATGCTTGAGAAGTATTTTTCCCTAAAGAATTCTTGCAAGTCCGTGTACTTGGGAGCGACAATAAACGGCTTAAAACAGAAATGACATTGGGGCCGCGCCTGTACCTGTCGTGTTTCTGTTCCTCCCACTGTTTGCGGCCACACTGCAGCGGGCAGGTTGTAGGGAATGTGCGGGGGGCGGGTGTGCGGG
>NW_005353406.1:10901-12524 GCF_000412655.1 Myotis brandtii
CTCGTCCCTCCCTGTGCCAAAGGGCGCAGGATCAAGGTCATTTGCTGCCGCGTTGCTTACAGCAGCAGAAGCCGGAAACCACGCAGGCGTCCATCCCGCGGAGACAGGGGACGCTCGGCCGCCGAGATGCCGCAGCCTCGGGACCAGGGAAGGGGTGTTTGGGGCTGGTGGGGACGGTCCCTGTAACCTCCTTTCACGTGAAAGAAAGCAGCGAGCGGAACAGGGACATGGACGCCACCTCTTGTTGTTAATCCACCCGAGGATATTTTTCAGTGATTTTTTTTTAGAGAGGATAGAAGGGAGGGGTAGAGTGAGACAGAGAGAAACATCGATGTGAGAGAGACACATTGATTAGTTGCTTCCTGCACGTGCCCCCCCCCCCCCCCCCCCCGCCCTGCGACCAGGGCAGGGGGTCCAGCCTACAGCCGAGGTACATGCCCTTGACTGGAATCCAACCGGGACCCTTCAGTCCACAGGCGACGCTCCATCCACTGAGCCAAACTGGCCAGGGCGGTCTGCCACCTTTCAGGGCGGTGATGGGGGGGGGGGGCATTTGCTTGCATTTACAACAGGAAACATGGGCAGATGCCCACACAAGGAACAGCGGGGTGACCCGAAGGCAGGGAGCAGGTTCAACGTTCATTTCTTCCCGGCCAAGAATGAAGAGGAAAGCAGTGCTCGGGGAGGGACAGGGAGGCGCACGGATCAGCCGGGCCCGAGCAGCAGTGCCGGGAAGGCAGGGAGAGTGGAAGGAGGCAAAGGAAGGGTCCCATTTACTCTAACTCGTTCGGATGGTCAACCCACTGGTGACAGGACTCTGAATAAAACAGGTCTCCCCCTCCCCGAAGGCACCGTTTCCCAGTTCTCTATTATTTCTTACTGTTAATCCTCACCTGAGGATGTTTTCCCCTTGATTTTAGAGAGAGTGGGAGAGAGAGGGAAAGACAGAGAGAGAGACATCGATGTGCGAGAAACACATCGACTGGTTGCCTCCTGCACGCACCCCGGCCAGGGCCCGGGCCCCTTCGGTCCGCAGGCCGACGCTCTATCCACTGAGCAAACCGGCGAGGCCACATCCTTTCATACCGAACCTGTGGTCTGGCAGGTAACGGTTCCCGCATCCCGTGAGCCGCTCCGGGAAATCCGTCAAACCAAGGAGGGGTCACGGAACCTCCACCTGCGGCCAGCACCTGGTCAGAGGTCAGAGGCCGGGTGACAGCCTGGCTGGGCGGCTGGCCTGGGGTCAGAGGTGGGCAGTCCCGTTGGGCGGAGCCCTGGCCTGTGGGAGGGGGCGCCGTCCCTGGGGGAGTGTCAGAGTGGAGCTGAGCTGGAGGCCACCGGCCGGTGCAGAATTGCTTGTTGGGTGTGTGGACGCCCCCCTCCACACACGCATGCACGCACACACACACAGGTGCACGCACGCACACACACACACACGCACGCGGTGGAGCTGGGCCCAGAGCCTGATCACAAGCCGGGGTGCCTGCTGGAGGCCTGGGAGCGGGTTCTCCTCACCCAACTTCTGTTCACGTTGGAGAAAAGAAAACCCTGTGGGTCCAACCCGGGAGGTGTCTCGGCTCCCTCCCAGCCCTGTCCTCGCCCAGCCCACCCCTGCCCCCTCTG
>NW_005353406.1:12805-13761 GCF_000412655.1 Myotis brandtii
TCTGCCCCCCCACCCGACTCCCAGCTGCCCTGCCCTCCAGCCAGCTGCCCGGCTCCTGCAGCCACTGCTCACTCTGCCCGGCCTGTCCCCTCTGCAGTGGCTGCCACCTCTGTGCCCACCTGGACGCTCCCAGCCCACGCTGGGTGGGGCGGCTTTGGGACCCTCCTGCCCGACCCTGCACTCCCTGTGGGCTCTTTTTGGCTGCCCTGCAGGGCCCCGGCCCGGGAGGCCAGGTGTGAGGGCCAGTGCCTGTGCCCGCTCAGCCCCTTCCTGCCTCAGTTTACCGGGCAACCAAGGGGTTGTCCAGGGAGGGCACTCAGAGGGTCACCTGCCCAGGAGCGGGGCTCCAGCCCTGAGCTGAGTGAGCACAGCTTGGCAGAGCTGGGCAGGTGGGATGGGGCCCCCGGAAGCCCCTCTCCGGGTCAGCCCCTCCCCTCAAGGGGCCTCTTTCCTGCCCTCCTCCCCTGCCAGGTTGGCATGACGACAGCCTCCTCCCCTGCCAAGTTGGGAGAAGGCCGGGCTGAGCCATGGGACCAACTGGGAACTTGCTGGCCATCCTGCAGGACAGTGGCTCCGAGGGAGGCAGGCGGGCGAGGGAGGGGTAGAGGGGCCGGCACCACCCCCAGAGGAAGGACCCCTTTGGGGTCAGGACAGGGAGAGGCCTTGAAGGCTGGTCCAAGAATCAGGGGCCCCTCCAGTGCCCACGCAGCCCAGCCTGGCGAACTCTGAGGACCCCTGCCCTGGGTCCAGGCCCGGGCTCGGGACAGACATGAGGGGGTCTGCCCCCCTGCCCCTCTCGGGGCCCCTGCAGGTCCGTCCGGCCCACGGGACGAGGGTAGGGGCAGGAGGCACCCCCTTCCCATCCGTGGCCACCTCTGGCCCAAACCCAGGCCTCCGAGGGCCCATCCCACTGAGGGAGCCAGGGGACAAATGAGGTGTGGAGGGGGGGAGGGAGG
>NW_005353406.1:14090-14857 GCF_000412655.1 Myotis brandtii
GCCCCTCCAGGGGCAGCACAGCAGCGAGGCAGGAGGCCGGCCGGCCGAGGGGTGACCCCACAGCAGGTTCCACCCCAAATGCATCTGCACACGCCTCTGCCGCACGCCCCCACACGGCAGCATCTTAAATAGAAATATAAATACGTTTCATCTGAACTGTCGGCCTTCAGGTTAGACCGGCCACTTCTCTCCGCAGTGACTTCACAGTGACGGTTGCAGAGGACCCAGGATCCAGTGCTGAGCGCTCGGGGCCACTTCCCGCCCAGAGAGTACATTTCCCCGGGGCTCCTCGCTGCTGGCAGGGTTCGCATGACCACACACACGTACACACACATGTACACCCCCCCACATGTGCGCACCTCCCCCCCACACACACACAGGGGAACCGGGTCACGGAGCGCTTCACGCCCAGCGGGCAGTCACACTGGCAGGTGAGGGGCTGGGGGCAGGGCAGTCAGAAGCAGGGACCCCCTCACCCAGCCCCCTGGTCCCCACCGGGTCCGGGGCCTCCAGCGCTCGGCTCAGCAGAGGCAGCCACAGGGGGAGCCACACGGGGAGCCGAGGGCCGGCAGGGGGCCGGGCTCTGTCCACCTGCTGGGAAGGGCCGTCCACTCGAGACCAGGAAGACGAATAAATAGGACATCAAGTGCTGCCAGGAGGAGGGAAAATAACTTAAAAGCTGAGGGACGGCTCGCACCGCGTCCAGTCACAGCAGGACAGCCCTGCGGCCCAGGAACCAGGATCCAGGCGGCTCCACCGCCCGCAGA
>NW_005353406.1:16003-16241 GCF_000412655.1 Myotis brandtii
CTGTGCGCGAGCCTCCCCCGCAGGGGCCTCACTGACCAAGTGGGGCCAGATGCACAAGGGTCCCCTAAGGGGGCCAAGGGAGTCCCCAAGGCAGGACACGCGGGCTGCCCCACGCGAGGTGCCTGGGCCAAGTTCAGGGGCCCTTGCGACACCCCCAGAACTGGGAGGAGAGGAAGACAGTGTCACAGACAGGGCACAAGGTGGGAGCAGGGGGCAGCCTCGGGGCTCCCACGACCAG
>NW_005353406.1:18374-19187 GCF_000412655.1 Myotis brandtii
AGAGACCCCTTCGGAGGATCAGCGCCGCTCCCGGTCCGCGCTGGGGCAGGTGCCTGAGGGCGAGGGCGCCGTGGGACCCTGGCCTCCTGCTGTGGGATGGAGGACAGGCGCGGAGGGGGTCGTACATTTGGAAAAGATGACACCCCTGTCGTTGGAAGCCGCTGTTTGAATTAATGTAGCTGGGACCCTCTTGCAAAACCCAGAGCGGGGCCTCCCTCTCTCTCAGGGACCCAGCTCAGCGCTGGCCAGGGGCACTGTGTGTCTGAGGCCGGGGACAGGGCATGTCCCAGCAGACGTGGTGGTGGTGGTGGTGGGGGGTGGCCGTGGAGCCCAGCGCAGGTGGGGAGTGTTCAGGGAGGGAGAGGCGCGGAGGCGCCTGGCTGGGGTCCTGAGGACCCGGTGTTTCAGCTGAGAGGACACCTAGTCATGCTGCCAGAAGGACCCCCTGCCGCCCCCCAGAAACAGACATGGTGTGGGGGTGCCTCACCCTGCTGTGGAGGGTTCCCCCAGGGCTGACCTAAGGGCTGCCCACAGCCCAGCTCAGCTTCACAGCAGAGGTGTCCCACCCCTCGGGGACGTTAGGCAGGGTGCCCACGGCCACAGCGAGTGGCTGCACCAGGATTCGCCCCCCCCCCACCTCCCAGATACAGGGGGGGCAGAGGGGTGGAGCCCCAGCCCCCAGTGGGGTAGGAAAAGGGCCTTGACTAGGGCGGGGTGGTGCCTGGGGAGGCACTGGTACAAAGGATGGGGCCCTCGGCCAGGTGTCCTGGGCCGAGCAGTGGGAGCCCTGCAGCCCTCCGCCGGCCGGAGCCG
>NW_005353406.1:19248-19736 GCF_000412655.1 Myotis brandtii
CCGCTGCCACCCTGGCCCCAGCGCCCGGCCGGGCAGCGGGATTCAAGTCTGGTCCAAGTGACCCAGATGGGCCGCCCCAGGGTCTGGCCTCCCAACCTCCGCGCGTGACCTTTAATCTCCCTGAATCCTGATTTCCCTCCCCGCCAAGCCGCAGGACCCCAGGCCTCTCCCTGGCCCCGCGGGCTCCTCCCCACAGCCCTCCCCTGGGGCCCCCAATCCTGCCTGTAGCAGTGGGCATCCGAGCTCAGCCCCTGCCCACTCCCAGGTTCCCCCCCTCCAGAGCCCGGCGGGCGTGCGGGGTGACCATGCGGGGACAGGGCTCCTGGCACCAAGTGGGGCCGCAGTAACACCTCATCCTCATCTCCCATGCTCTGCGCTGCCCACCTGCCCGCCCGGCCTCCCCTGGCTTGGGCCTGAGCCCTCGGAGGCAGGGAGGGGAGGTCAGCCCCTCGGGGCACTAGGTGGGGCGAGGCCCAGGGCGGGCAGAG
>NW_005353406.1:20508-21090 GCF_000412655.1 Myotis brandtii
GAGCGAGCAGGCAGCACTTTTTGTTGGAAACATCTGGCCAAGGGACCCCGAAGCGGCTGCAGCAGTGACCGGGCCGGCGACAGGCTGGGCCCTCCCCCACCATTCTGTCTGGGGGCCAGAAGGGGGTCCTTGGGGAGGGGTTGGCCCTGCCCACAAGGTGCCCTGTCACAGGGCCGGCTCACAGGGGCGCGGACAGGACTGGGCGCGGCCCGAGTGGGGTGTGGGGCTCCTAGTGGGTCCGGGTGAGCGAGCCAGGGGACCTGGGCCGCCTCGGTGCAGCCTCCGAGATGCTATTCCTCAAACGGGCCGCAGGCCCACGAGCAGCCCAGAGTCCCCCCGTCTTCCACGAGAGGGCGCCTCGGGGCCCCTGTGGCCGGGGCTGCCACCCCAACCATCTCTCGCCCTCTGCCTACCCCTACCCTCTCCACAGCGTGGAGGAGTCCAGGATGGGGAGCGGGATGAAACCCCTCCAGGGAGAGTGGTGGGTGGGACAGTCGCGGAGGGTCCCCGGGAAGGTCTGTGGGTGAATGATGGACAGTCGGACGGTTGTGGGGTGACCCTCAGGTCAGGCGTCTGCCAGGC
>NW_005353406.1:21308-21604 GCF_000412655.1 Myotis brandtii
AGGGACCTGGGAGCCCCCTTGCCCAGGAGTGCGTGTCCCCCAGCGGGAGACAGTCCTTCCCTGGGGAGCGTCCGGCTGTCCTGTCCGCCCAGAGGCTGGGACTGAGCCTGTTTCCTCTGTGGGAGGGGTGGGGGGCTGCCCCTGCCCCTGATGGCTGTCTATACCCCCCGCTGAACTCTGACCCTTGAAGAACAAAAATGCCCCCTCCCCCCACACACCCCCTCCGGACAGAGAACTGGCTTCCTTCCCCGCAGGGGCTGCCGTCAGCCCGGGGCCGGCCGGGGAGGGGTCAGAGA
>NW_005353406.1:23197-24942 GCF_000412655.1 Myotis brandtii
TCCCGGAGGCGCAGGGGCCTTAGGGAGAGGCCGGCCCGGCCACGGTTCAAGTCGGAGGGGGGCCTGGAAGGAGACCTCATCCTCCCGCAGACAGAGTTGTCCGAGGCGCCCACAAAGGACGGCTCCCCTCCTGGCCCCGACTCTGCTTCCTGGTGTGGGGGCCCCCACCCCCCAGGATGGGGCCTGGAGGACGGCTGGGTCTCGGTCCGAGATGGGGGAGGGTGGGTAGACTGGGGCATGGCCTGTGCCCTGCGGCCAGAGGGCCTCTTCCTCCCCGCTGGGCCGGCGGCTCCAGGCCCCCCTCAGCCCCGAGCCTGGTCCCAGCATCTGGGGTCCCTGCCCACCGGCGGAGGGAACACCCCCAGCCCAGTGTTTGGGGCAGAGGAAAGGGCCCCTCAGAGACAGGCTGCTGTGAAAGTTGTGATTTTATAATAATAACATGCGTGTGCGGTGCCGGCCAAGGCTTACACATGGGCTCCCGACAGCTGTCCGGCTCTGTCAGCGCGGGCCCTGCTCGGGCCCTGGTGGGGGTAGGGGGACAACCGGAGGCCAGCCCTCTGCCTCCAGGCCACGCCCACCCAAGTGTCACCAGAGCCCCCGTGCCCAGGGCCCGGCTGAGCACGTGGGCACGTCCTTGGGCAAAGGGTGTCTTCCCTGTCGTGGCGTCAGACGGGTCTAACTGCCCATCAAAATTTAGCCTCAGACAGTGCAAAGCCAAAGCCACCTCCTCTGGGTGCCCAGCCCCGCCTCGGGCCAGGGAAGCCGGGCGGCTAGAGAAAGACCCACATTGGGATCCATTCCAGGGGTCCTGGGGGCGCTGCCCGGCCTGGGGGGGTCCCGGAGAGGAGTCTGTGCAGGGCCTGCCCTCTGGAGTGCCTGTCTGGAGGGTCGCAGAGGACTGGGATGCCCGGAATGGGTGATGTGGGCACTGGGTTTTGAGGGATGCCTAGGAGTTTACCCAGCAGGGGGCAGTGGGGAGGGCCATGCCAGATGAATGGCCAACGTGTCTGCTCAAGAGAGGGCTGCTGGTGGGCCCTGCGGGGCAGGCGTCCGGCCTGCGTGCGTGCAGCCCCCCTTGGTCGCCGCCCGGACCCTGTAATTACGGGTCTGCAGCCACCCTGGACGGGGTTCCCTACAGACGGGACCTGTCTGAGCTTCTTTGTTGCCAGTGCCCAGGCCGAACCCGGCTAAACCAGAGGGGCTGGCCCACAGGGGCCGGATGAATGATGGAGATTCAGGCTGGTGGGGGCGCTGTGGTTTAGGAGGGGCCTGGGGTTTGGGGAGGGTTCACACCACCCTAGAGGGCGCCCGGTGCCCGCGCCAGCCACCCACATGCTGGCCCTGCAGTCGCTGTTTGAACGGCTTGGCTGCCATTCCCAGTCTGGGGCAGGGAGGGGCTCTGTGCCCAGCCCCGGGGGACCCCGTCTGTGGGCGGGAACACCATGGAGGGGCAGCAGGCATCCTCAGCAGGGGTCAGAGGTCAAGTGCCTGGGGCTGACGCAGCCGGGGGGGCTGCCTGGAGGAGGTGGCGTTTGCTGGGTTGGCAGGTTACGGAGGGCCTTGGGGAATGTGAGTGGTTAGTACAAAGGCCAGGGGAGTGAGTATGGGCACGGAGGTGCCCGGGAAGCTTCGAGGGCCTGGGGTCCGGGAGGGTGGGGGGACCTAGGCCCAGGGAGCAGGTGGCGTGGCGGGGACGAGAGTGAGGGGCAGAGACTGCGGGCAGCCGCACAGGAAGGTGGGCCCGG
>NW_005353406.1:27940-28422 GCF_000412655.1 Myotis brandtii
AGGTGGGCGGTGGGCGCCCATCTGTGGGGAGCGACCCCGGGCTGAGTTCTGGGGGTCCTGACGCTGCTTTAGCCAGAGCAGCTGGGGACAGAGTCCCCGTTCTGGGCCTGCACTGACCATGGGGTCCAGGCGCACCCTCGGGCCTCATGTCCGTGTGCCCCGCGGGGGGCTGGTCCCGGGAAAGTGCTCCAGCTGTGGGAGGCTCAGGTGCTGGGGGCAGCGGGGCAGGTGTCCCTGTGGGGAGGGCACCTCCTGAGCCCCGAGCGGGTGTCCCCAGTGATGGGCCGGCTTCGGAGCATGAGCTGGGCGTCCTGAGTGACCGCGACCCCCGCGTGGGGGGCAGACACGCCGGCTGTCTGTGTGGGGCTGGTGGGCTGATGTGCCCCAGCTGCGTTTTCGAGGCCGTGGTCTGTGTTGTGAGCCCCCCTGGCTCCGGGGGCCGGGCGCTCAGCTCTGTGTCGGGAGCAGGTCTGGCTGAGCTC
>NW_005353406.1:29356-29603 GCF_000412655.1 Myotis brandtii
TGGCTGTGGCCGTGGCCGTGGCCGGGCCGGCCTGTGTGGGGCTGAGTTTCCTGTTTTGTGAGTGTGTTGAGTTCTCCCTTCAAAACAAACAACAAAAGAGGAAGCTTGGCCCTGGCCGGTGTGGCTCAGTGGATAGAGTGTCGGCCTGTGGACTGCAGGGTCCCAGGTTCGATTCTGGTCAAGGGCACATGCCTGGGTTGCAGGCTTGATCCCCAGTGGGGGGCGTGCAGGAGATAGCCGATCCATG
>NW_005353406.1:30115-31442 GCF_000412655.1 Myotis brandtii
CCCGCTGCTCAGGGCCAGGTAGCGGGGGTGACAGGCCTTCCACCCTGGTGCCCTGGGCAGCCACTCCCTCCTTTCTCCGGAAGTCCTGGTGGCCCCACGCCCCCAGCCCCCAGCCACCTCTCGCGCTAGCTCTCACAGGTGGGGCGAGGAGTTCCTCTCCCCACCCCAGGGTCCCACCGGCTGTTGTGGGGGGAACCCCAGACTCTGATGGGCAGACAGGGAGAACTCACACGCTCAGGGCCAGGGCGGGGCAAGAGCGTGTGTTGTGGGCGGGGTTTTGTGGGATGCATAGGAGCTCCCCACTATTGCAGGGAGGCTGCGGCAGCGGGGTGCAGGCAGAGAGGGATGGCGGTGCGACTTGGGGCTGCAGAGCTTGGCGTGGGGGGTGGAGGATGTGGTCAGCGTTAGCGTTCCCTGGGGCAGCTGCGGGGGGGGCGGGGCAGTCCTCGCTGGGCCTTGAGAAGGAGGCGAGGAGGCGGAGGGGCCTGTGGTCTGTAGGGAGACCTCTGCCTGGTCCCCGCAAAGCCCCGGCACCCGCCTGCCTCCTCGGTCCCCTCCCCAAGGCTCACCACTCCTTGTTTCCGGGAGTCCTGCTCCCTGTGCGGAGCTCCCATCCGGTCCTGCTGTCGGCCTCCCCTCAGCCCTCTCGGGCCGGAATCGGGGACCCCCACACCCCACCCTCCCCTCCCCTCGGTGCCCGGCAGCAGCACAGAAACTGCCACCTGGGACCAGTGCCTCTCGACCTCGGCAAACGTTTGTTGACTGAATGTTAGATCAGGAGCTGGCCCAGGAAGTGTCACGGGGCGTCCGCGGGCCAGCCAGGGTGGGGCCTTCTGAAGGGCTGGGGGCCTGAGTCAGCCCAGAGGGGCGTCTGATCCCAGTGCCGTCCTGTGTCCCTCTCCAAGGGCCGGTCCGTTGGGCTCCCCGGGCCTTGGTTTTCCCATCTGTGTAATGGGAGTGGTGGCCGGCGAGGCCTGGAGTGGGGCATGTGGTTTGTGGGGCCTGACCCGGGTGCAGCCAGGCCCTGCTCCCTGTTCCTGGGGACCCCAGGACCTCTGGTGTTCTCCGGCTCCCCACAGATGTTTGGGCGCTTCCTGAGTGCTGGGCTTTGGGACAACCCGGTGAGAGGGCGGAGTCCTGGGGCTGGGCGCTGGGAAAGGGGTGGCTTTCGGTGGGTTGTTGGGGGACTCGGGACCCCCAGTGTGGGGCTGAGGTACGTGGAGCCATTGGACGGGAAGCACCGCTCTCTCTGGGGTCAGGGAGGGTCAGGATCGCGTCCTGGCCATGGAGGAGGCAGGAGGCGGCCCCCGTGCAGCTCTGATGGCGG
>NW_005353406.1:31565-32329 GCF_000412655.1 Myotis brandtii
TCCGGGAGTCCTGCTCCCTGTGCGGAGCTCCCATCCGGTCCTGCTGTCGGCCTCCCCTCAGCCCTCTCGGGCCGGAATCGGGGACCCCCACACCCCACCCTCCCCTCCCCTCGGTGCCCGGCAGCAGCACAGAAACTGCCACCTGGGACCAGTGCCTCTCGACCTCGGCAAACGTTTGTTGACTGAATGTTAGATCAGGAGCTGGCCCAGGAAGTGTCACGGGGCGTCCGCGGGCCAGCCAGGGTGGGGCCTTCTGAAGGGCTGGGGGCCTGAGTCAGCCCAGAGGGGCGTCTGATCCCAGTGCCGTCCTGTGTCCCTCTCCAAGGGCCGGTCCGTTGGGCTCCCCGGGCCTTGGTTTTCCCATCTGTGTAATGGGAGTGGTGGCCGGCGAGGCCTGGAGTGGGGCATGTGGTTTGTGGGGCCTGACCCGGGTGCAGCCAGGCCCTGCTCCCTGTTCCTGGGGACCCCAGGACCTCTGGTGTTCTCCGGCTCCCCACAGATGTTTGGGCGCTTCCTGAGTGCTGGGCTTTGGGACAACCCGGTGAGAGGGCGGAGTCCTGGGGCTGGGCGCTGGGAAAGGGGTGGCTTTCGGTGGGTTGTTGGGGGACTCGGGACCCCCAGTGTGGGGCTGAGGTACGTGGAGCCATTGGACGGGAAGCACCGCTCTCTCTGGGGTCAGGGAGGGTCAGGATCGCGTCCTGGCCATGGAGGAGGCAGGAGGCGGCCCCCGTGCAGCTCTGATGGCGGGGGGGGCGGGGGGAGGG
>NW_005353406.1:35694-36405 GCF_000412655.1 Myotis brandtii
CCCTCAGACGCCGCGCCTGGATGCAGGAAATAACCGGCCTGCAGCTCAGAACGAGGAGCGGGTGTGGGGCTTTGGGTGGGAGCCCAGGTGGCCCCCTCAGTCCACCCCCGCTGGCCCCACCTGCCCAGGAAACTGAGGCCTCAGCTGAGAAGCGGTGGACGGTCCTGGTAGCGCCATCAGCGGGGGTGGGGGTGGGGGGCTCCGGGCACTGAAGATGCCTTTGGTGGGAGCCCTCAGCTGGGGAGGGGCTGGGGAGGGCATGTGGCCGGCCTGGGTTTGGGGGCATGAGGGATGGCCAGGGTGGGTGTGGACAGGGACTTGGGGTGACGCTGCTGGGGATGGGGGCGCACGGCCAGCCACCACGTCACCGAGGGAGAGGTGGTGGGGAGAGCGTCCCGCTGGGGTGTGGGTGAGTGAGAGCAGAAGTAACTCGGACGCGGGCCCTGCGGGATGGGGGCCTGTCTGAGGACAGGGTCCCCCCGGCCTGGCCCCCTCACTCCCCCATGCAGGGGGCTTTTCCTGGGGGTGTTGAGGATGAAGGTTCCCGCCTGAGACAGGCTGGGCCCACTAGAGGCAGGGGTGTGGTCCCACCTCCGAGGGTTTGCGGGGAGGGTGTGGGTGTGGCCGGCCCCAATGGGCTCACGACAGCCAGGGCCCTGGGCAGCAGGGGGTGGGGGTTGCGGGGGGCTGCTGGGCACCTGCTGTCCTTCC
>NW_005353406.1:37862-38432 GCF_000412655.1 Myotis brandtii
TGGCCCCCCACCCCGCCCCTGGGCCCCAGCACAGTGGCCGGCCCACAGTATCCAGTGGCCGAGAGGACAGCAGCAGCCGTGGAGTGGCCGCCTCCTGCACTGCCCGCTCCATGTCCGCTCTACCCCTGTCTGTGCGGGTGGCCGCCTGCCTGCTGTCAGGTCTGAGCTGAGCTTATTCAGGCTCGGCCCCGGCCCAGCCCCTGGGTGGCCGCCTCCTGACCTCTAGGCCGGCACCTGAGACGCTGAGAAAGGCTCTGTGTGTGTCCTCAGCCCGCCCTCCGAGGCCCCGGGTCCGCCTCCTGGAGGGGTGTCTGGGCTGCACGGAGCTCCCACTGGGTGCCACCTGGCTTTGGGCTCAGCCGGGTAGGGTGTCGCTCCCATGGGTCCCCCCTAGCTCTGGGTTCCAGAACCTTCCCGGCCCTGGGGGTGGCTGGAGGGCAGGTGCAAGGTCACGTTGTTGGGGTGGGCCCTGGGAACTCTGCCCCCCCAACCCCCCTTCCAGGGAATCCCACTGTGGGGAAACTGAGGCCCGGCCGCTGTGTGGGCTGTGGAGCACGGGGCACGTGCCCC
>NW_005353406.1:39659-41577 GCF_000412655.1 Myotis brandtii
TGCTGTCCCCTCAGCGGATGCCAGGCTCCTTCCCCCCGGCCGGGTCGGCCGTGGGAGCCGCCCGCTTGCCCTGTCACTGCAGTAACCCTTTCGGCCGACAAATGGTCGCCCCGGGTGGGGGGAGAGTTCCTGGCCCTGCAGCCCCAGCAGGTGGCTGTAGCTAGTGCTTCAACTGCTGCTGCAGAGTCACACTGGCTTGGCGTCACCTCCTCCAGGAAGGCCCTCTAGATTGGGCCTCCCCACAGCCGTGCCTTCCCCCATGTCCAGGTGCCCACCTGGCCCCTTCCCACCTGCTCCTGTGGGAATTGGGGTCAGAGCTCACGCATTTGGGGTCCTGGGTGCCTCTGGCCCGGCACCGGCAGTTGCCTGATCCCTGCGGGCTGGGGTCCGAGGGTGGGGAGCGGGCCCGGCGCAGCCTCACAGCCCTGTGTCCCAGGGGAGTACATCAAGACCTGGCGGCCCCGCTACTTCCTGCTCAAGAACGACGGCACCTTCATCGGCTACAAGGAGCGGCCGCAGGACGTGGAGCAGCGCGAGTCGCCCCTCAACAACTTCTCCGTGGCACGTGAGTGAGCCCCCAATGACCCCTGGCCTCTGTGTCTGGGACCCGCAGCTCCCGGGGACCAGGTTGGGCAGCGCTGGCTCCGCGTCACCTCGGGGACCTGCCAGCTGCCGTCTCTGGCCGTTGGGTGTCTCTGTGCCAAGTTCAAGGCCATGCCCGGAGCTGTCCCCGGCACCCTTGCTCTGCAGGCGAAGGCCGGGCTGAGTCGGGGCGGATTCTGGTTTGGAGCAGCCAGCGGGGGCCAGGGGGAGCCCAACAGGGTGGGGGGCAGGACGAGAGTGCGTGAGGGGCACCCAGCTCTGGGAGCTTCTGTCACCCCCAGGGAGAACCTGTGGCTGCCCCCCACCCCCTGCCCGCCAAGGCTGCCAGAGGCCCTGGACCCCCGCCGGCTGCGTGTGCCTCTGCCCCCAGCTTTGCTGGGGAGGGGGGTACGGCTGGCCCGGGAGAACTCCCAAAGCCGGGCAAACTGGCCTCGTTCCATCATTCCGCCCTGGGAGGGGGTGGGGGGTAGGTGTGACCCTGCCCGTGGGGCTGAGGAAGGGGAGGCAGGGGGTGGAGGAGGCTGAGCCGGGTGGGCCTTCTCGCCCGGCCCCCCTTCCCTGTGCTCTGCCCAGAGGCTGGCCCCTAAGAGCCAGGTGGGTGGGGGTGTGATGGGCTCATTAACTGAGCGCCAAGCCCGTCTTGGGCTGCTGACTGGGGTTCGGGGTGCAGTGCCTACTGTAGGGGTCCCAGATTCACCCCAGGTTTCTCTATACGCGCTCCCACCCTCTGGCCAGCTCTGCCTTCCAGCCACCAGCCTCCCAGACCCCAGGTTCTGGCCCAGGGTCTCGGGGGGATGTGGCTCAGTGGGCTCCCTGCCTGCAGGTGTGCGGAGGTGGGGCCGGGGCATGGCCAGTGCGCCCCCCCCCCAGGGCATCTGGGGTGGGGGAGCAGAGCTGCCGCCTAGTGAGTCTCCCCAGGGGGCAGAGGAGGGGGCCCAAGTGAGGGGAGACCTGGGAGGCAGACATCCCCACCTTGGCATCCCCATGGCTGTGGGCGGCCTGGCTGGGGAGGAGACCGCTCAGGAGTGCCTCCCAGGCTGAGCGCACGAGGGTGGGGCGACCTCAGAGGCACGTGGAGGTGGGCACTGGCCAGGGGGGCTGCCGGAGTGGGTGGGGCTGGGGATCCGGGCCAGGAGGAGGCACTGCCGGGTCTCTGGGGGTGGAGTCAGGAGTGGGAATGAGAAGCCAGGCCTGGGATGGTCGAGGGGCTCGGGACAGTGAGTGGGAGGGGGTGTGCAGGGGCCCAGGAGGCCTGCCTGTCCCTGGCCTGTGGTGATGGCGGCCCCTCTGTACCGGCCGGCCCAGAGCCCTGCCC
>NW_005353406.1:42896-43154 GCF_000412655.1 Myotis brandtii
GGACCCCAGACCCCCTCCCTGCGGCCAGTCAGGGCCATGGCCTGGCGGGCAGCTCCAGAGCCCCGTGCTGAGTGGGAGGGGCACTGCGGCCCCGAGGGCATGGATAGAGCTCCCAGGACTTGGGGGGGGAGGTCTGGGCTCACCTGCGGCCCCCCCACCCCCAGAATGCCAGCTGATGAAGACAGAGCGGCCCCGGCCCAACACCTTCATCATCCGATGCCTGCAGTGGACCACGGTCATCGAGCGCACGTTCCACGT
>NW_005353406.1:43278-43537 GCF_000412655.1 Myotis brandtii
CCAGGGCAGCCGCCTCCTGGGGCCTCGGATGGGCGGGGGGCGAGGCCCAGCCTGGGTAGGGCTAGACCTTCGCTGACCGCCGCAGGGAGGAGTGGACGACTGCCATCCAGACGGTGGCCGATGGGCTCAAGAGGCAGGAGGAGGAGATGATGGACTTCCGGTCGGGCTCGCCCAGCGACAACTCGGGGGCTGAGGAGATGGAGGTGTCCCTGGCCAAACCCAAGCACCGCGTGGTGAGGCCCGCTCCCCTCTGCGGCCC
>NW_005353406.1:43547-43862 GCF_000412655.1 Myotis brandtii
CCCCCTTCCTCCTGTGCACAGCGCAGTCTGACCACCAGAGCCCTGGGGCAGAGCGGGAGGACGCTGGGGTTCCAGGAGGCCTGGGCGCTGTCACTCTCACCATCCCCCGAACCCCAGGGCTCGGAGTTGGGGTGCAGAGCCCCGGGCCAGCCCCCTGTGCCCTGACTCCGCCCGCCGCCCCCAGACCATGAACGAGTTTGAGTACCTGAAGCTGCTGGGCAAAGGCACGTTCGGGAAGGTGATCCTGGTGAAGGAGAAGGCCACCGGCCGCTACTACGCCATGAAGATCCTCAAGAAGGAGGTCATCGTGGCCAT
>NW_005353406.1:44026-44723 GCF_000412655.1 Myotis brandtii
CTGAGGCTGTGCTCCCTGCCCCGTGTGCAGAAGGGGCAGGTGACCTGGGGCCCCCTTTGCTCTGCCGGGTGGGGTCCCAGCCAGGGGCCCCTGTGCTGGGGTACTGGCCCAGGAGGAGGTTGGGGGAAATCCTTAGCCTTTGGGACCACAAGGAATCAGCTGGAAGTTGGTTTCCCAGCTCAGCCAGCTCCTGGGGGCAAGGGCGGCCCCTCCTCCAGGATCTTGTGGGCCCAGCTCCCCACGGGGACCCCGGCTCTGGCCCTCCGCTCAGCGCTATGCTGGCCTCCTCTACGCTGACTGGGTCCAGGGCGGCGCCTGTGGGTGAGAGGTGGGCACGTCCGCCCTTTAGAGCGAGGCTGCCCCTGTGGGTGGAGGCGGGGAGCCAGAGGCAGCGGTGCCTGGAGGGCACATCCTCCCCTTGTCTGGCCGAGGCTGGTCCTGTTGGGGAGCCTCCGTGTTCAGGGATCTTGCCAGCCGCTGAGACTCCCGCCCCGAAACCTGGCCCAGCCCCACATCGGCCATCCCCCAAGCGGGCCTGTGGGGGGGGTGGGCGTGGATCCAGCCTGTGCCCCTTGCAGGCCCTGAAGTACTCCTTCCAGACGCACGACCGCCTCTGCTTCGTCATGGAGTATGCCAACGGCGGCGAGGTAGGGTGCTGGGGCCCTGCGCCGCCCTCCCCCTTGGGGCCCCGCCCTCC
>NW_005353406.1:44923-46543 GCF_000412655.1 Myotis brandtii
CCCCGCAGCTCTTCTTCCACCTGTCCCGGGAGCGGGTGTTCCCCGAGGACCGGGCCCGCTTCTACGGCGCCGAGATCGTGTCGGCCCTGGACTACCTGCACTCGGAGAAGAACGTGGTCTACCGGGACCTCAAGGTGGGCCAGCCTCGGCGGGAGGAGCTGGGGGCGGGCGGCAGGTGCTGACGGAGACACCCCCTCACCCCCCTGCCCCCCGCAGCTGGAGAACCTGATGCTGGACAAGGATGGGCACATCAAGATCACGGACTTCGGGCTGTGCAAGGAGGGCATCAAGGACGGGGCCACCATGAAGACCTTCTGTGGGACCCCGGAGTACCTGGCGCCAGAGGTGGGCGGGGCTCCGTTCAGACAAAAAGGGAACATTGACATAATGCTCGCACAGGAGACATTTCAGCATGAACAAAACTTGCGGTTCCTACTATTTTTACCTGAATTTCAACATGAATCAAATCTATTTTTCTTCCACTGTTTAACATGATATTATAGGGCAAGGATATATATTTAAATTAAATGTTATAAACTTGATGAACATAAAGGTACGAACTCTAGTAGAGTAAGTCCATATTTAGTTGGCCATATCCATTTAATGTTTTGATTAAGCCTTTTTTGATTCATTTATTAAAACAGAATAATTGGATGACTTGGAAAATGTTTACAGTTCTATAAACCATTGGGATTTTCCTTGGAAACAAAGACACTGATCATTTGGATTTGAGGTGCTGTGGGTTTTTGTAATTATTAGGAAGTATTTCACTAGGAGGGTTCATGAAATGACAGCAGCTCCCACTGACGACCCCACGCAGAGGGCCCGGGAGACTGGCTTTCTTTGTTTATCCGCAGGCATAGATTGTGCGTCTGCTGTGTAGGGGGTGTTTTCCTGAGTGATGTGGCTACAGGAACAAAACACAAAGGACAGTGCTCTCAGGGAACTCGCTCTGGAATAGGGTTGGGAACGCTCATGCAAAGCACACTTTTTGTTTCTCTGGAGTTCAGTTTCCCTGCTGTCCATTTGCCTTGGATCTCGGAGGGGGCTCCGAGGACGCCAAGGAGATCATGCAGCACCGCTTCTTCGCCAGCATCGTGTGGCAGGACGTGTACGAGAAGAAGGTGACGCCCACCCGCTCAGTCACCCCGCGTCCACCGGCTCACACGCCCACACACCCACAGCCCCTGCTCGCCTGTGCACCCACACTCCTCACACCCCGTGCCCCCCCGGGGCGGGTGGCTGCACTCGTCCCCCGATCGCTGTGCGGGGCCCGTGTTCCCCCCGGAGGAGCCGGTGCCTGTGCTCCTGCGAGGGGTGCCCTTCCCTGGGGCGCACGCTGAAGGTTGTCGTGGTGACTGGGAGACCCGCTGCTCCTTGGGCCTGGGGGAGGCAAGGCCCCCCACACGGGAACGCCACTCAACAGCCCAAGTGGGTCAAGGACCACGGGGATGTCTGTCCCTCCATCCTGATTATCAAGGGGGAGTCCCCAGCAGCTGGGCCGAGCAGGCCTGTCCCCTGCACACCTTTCCAGGTGCCCTGTCCCCTTCCCAGTTTATAAGAAAACCAGGAAGGGAAGGAAGAAAGTTACGGAAAGAAAAGGGGGCGCTCTTCTCTTGC
>NW_005353406.1:47675-51895 GCF_000412655.1 Myotis brandtii
GGTAGCGCCCGCCCTGTCCTCCTAGCTTCTCTCCCGCCGCCCGGCCAGACACTGCGCTGCACCATGGCGTTTTTTTACATCAACTTTAGTATTTTTACTATTATGAGACTTCCCTCCGAATTCCTCAATAAAAACGGCTTTTCAACTTCGTGGCTTGTTTTGCTTGTGGGGAGCACCCCGTCTGGGCCCTGACACCCAGACAGCTTCTGAGGCAGGTGACTCCCCAGCTCATAGACTTGCTGGAGGGGGTGTCCTGGTGGTCCCTGCCCCACCTGGCCCCATGCCCAGGGGTCATCTGACCGCCAGGAGGGACCCTGCAGGACCCAGAGCTGTCTGGGCCCCCCATACCCCCAGCAGAGCAGCCAGGACGGCGGGCTTCGGGCGCCACCTGGTGGCGAGGAGAGGAACCGCCACCCAGCCCTAAACGGGTCAGCGCTTGGCAGGCAGGGCCCAGAGGACCTGGCTCCTCACCTTAAGTGGGTGGGTGCCCCCTGCAGGGGTGCCAGGGTGCCCCGACTCCACGGTGCCCTGGGTGGGGGCGTCCAGTCCTCGGTGGCCCTCTTCCCTCGGCTTTGACCGGCCGTGGGTCACAGCACAGCAGTGACGCCACCACAAGCAGCAGGTCACAGCTGAGGGAGGCCAGGGTTCAGGGAAGAACCGCCCGTCAGCCGGGCCTGTGCCCACGGAGAGCAGCGAGGACCCTCAGGCAGTTACCACGACCATCCACCCAGCAATCCCACCTCTGCCGCCCCCCCAAGAACTGAAGGGGCCCCCAGAGACACTGCACCCACGTTCACAGCGGCAGCAACCTCAGCGTGGAGGTGTGGGTGCAGCTCGGTGTCCGGGACGAGGACCGGATAACGAGCTGGTCCATCCGCACACGGGAAGTGCGCAGCCTCAGGACGAGGACCGGATAAGGGACTGGTCCATCCACACACGGGAAGTGCGCAGCCTCAGGACGGACACGCGCCACCTGCTCCCAGAGGGACCGTGTCGTGCTGTGAACTAAGCCAGACACGGAACACGGGCCCTGCACTGGGGGGTCAGAGCCACTGGGACACAGCAGGTGGTGGCGCCGGGCTGGGGGGTAATGGGGGACGGTGTGGGGTGGGAGCATGACTGTGCCCTTACAAATGGAAGATGGTACTCTGTTCACACCCCGGGACAGGGAGATACAATGCACTGCAGACACAGGACATGCTGCCACACCCTTCCCTTAGCTTCAGGCTCCGAGCAAGCGCAGGTGTGGTATGCAAATGGGAGGAGCCTTCGGAGCTGGAGCCGGGGTGTCAGGTGGGGGCCGCTGGCCGGGCCAAGGGTGCGATCGGCTCCCTCCCACAGGACCCCTTTGTGCTGGGGTGGGGAGATGCCTTCGGGATAGTCCTCCGGCCTGGAGGCTTCCAGGTCACAGGCATGGACACAGCACCGTATCTCGTGTCCCCGCCCAGGCAGGACCCCCTGCAGCACTGTCTGGGGAGACAGGCACCTGGGAGAGAGGACTCCTGGGCACTGTGCGGCCAGGGCCAGGCCTGCTGACTCGTGGCCTGGGGCTGTCGGGCAGTGAGGGCCAGCAGGGGGAGTCCCTCCCGTGTCCCCACCCAAACCTGCCCTCCCCAAGGCCGGCTAAGTTGGGGGCCACCCAGGGGGTGTCACGGTGACATTTCAGGAGAAGTCTGGACGTTACCCACCCCCTCCCCGGGCTGCGCTGGCACAATGTCACCCGCTCTGGAGTCAGACGACCTGGGTTCAAAGCTTTCCTCACCAGGACTGGCGGGTGGACTGGTAGGTGATGCACTTGGACCTCCATTTCCCCGTCTGTAAAGTGGGGTGACCAGGCATGCAGCTTGCGCGCTCAGCAGGCGCTGAGTGAGCTGCCAGAGTGGCACGGAGGCCCTGCCTCCTCCGTGGGCCCCTCCAGCACCTGCTGGTCACAGGACCAGGAGGCCGCACCCCCAGGACTATTAACATAAGCAAGTCCTCTTGTCCAAATATATAGGATTTATTCAGTCATCAGTACAAAACATCCAACAGAAAGCTGTCTCCCCCACCGCCCCCCCAGGGTCCCTCTGCGCGTCCGCACCGGGAGGCCGTCCTGCCTGGAAGGCCACGTCCGCTGGGCCCTCAGGCCTCGAACATGGCACAGCTGGCACAGAGCACTTTCTCGTGGACGTCACTGCAGCTGCAACATCGCAGGGAGGAGAGAAGAGTGGGCGTTAGGGGCTACGCTGTGTCCCCCCGTTTACATATGGAGGTGCTACCCCTAGGCCAGAGACCTGACTGGGAGATGGGGCCGTTCGCTGCAGAGGTAGTGAGCTAGGACGGGGCCCCCTGCAGGCGGGTGTCCTGAGTAAACACATGGAGGAGGGGGATGACGCCAGGACGCGGGAGCCCCCAGCGTGCGGCAGCCCCGGGAGGTGGGCCAGGTGGGCCAGGAGTTCACAGCCCAGATGATCACCATCACGCCCCCGGACCAAGGTGAGGACCCCTCTCCCCGACTCCCCCCAAAACAACCGAACCAGGGTCCCCTGCCCGGGCCTGGGCCTCGGCTTTGACTGGCAAGGTCCCCTCTGGAGGGTGCTGATCAAGGCGGGAGGGAGGGCCACTCCCCTGTGCCCGGCACGGGAGGGTCGGGTCAGGTGGGGAGCAGGCCCTTCCCACGGCCTCTGGAGGCACCACCCACCACCCATCCCAGACTTCCCGCCCAGAGTGTGAGGGCAAAGACCTGCGAGTACGTGGACCGAGACAGCCAATGAGCTGCCTGGGGTCCAACCTGTGTGTCTAACGGGATGGAGGCCCCACAGAACCTCCCAGGAGTCCAGTGAGGGGTTACTGGACCACGTGGCTCACATCAAGTAAGGTAACGGCGAGGAAACCCAGGGATTCGCGGGGAAACTCATCAGAGGGGTCCCGCAAGGCCAGAGACTGGCAACGCGCTACAGCAGTGGTTCTCAACCTTCCGGCCCTTTAAATACAGCTCCTCATGTTGTGACCCAACCATAACATTATTTTCGTTGCTACTTCAAAACTGTAATGTTGCTACTGTTATGAATCGTAATATAAATATCTGATATGCAGGATGGTCTTAGGCGACCCCTGTGAAAGGGTCGTTCGACCGCCAAAGGGGTCGCGACCCACAGGTTGAGAACCGCTGGTCTACAGGAAACCAAGGAGGGCCGTGGAGTCCGAGCCGTCACCGAGAACTCAGAGCCACGGGCTGGCTGGTTCTGGCTGGGGAGCCACAAACCAGCCCCCAGCCAGCCCCACCGAGCTGTGAGCCCAGGACTAGGAGGTGTGGGTGGGACACGCCTGAGCAGCTGGCGAGGGGCAGAGGCTGTGGCAGAGACCATGGTCTGGTTCCCAAGCCTGGGGACGGCCGTCGGCCTCATGGCCTAGAGCAGAGAGCCCAGCCCTGGTTGTGGCCACGAGGCCCGAGGCCTGCTGACCAGGGGAAGGAGAGGCTGGCAGGGCATGTGCGGGGGTCCGGCGAGGACACTGAGGCAGGAAAAAGGTTCCAGCCCAGGGGTCGCCCTCTACCTGCCCTTCTGCTGGGCTCCTGTCCTCAAGCGAGGAGGCCACTGGCCAGGAGGCCCTGCCCTTTGGTTCACACACAAACAGGAGAACTAAGCGGTGCCACTCAGTTACGTTCATGTCTCCAGCCAGAACCAGCCACAGCCTCCAGACTGGACGGCGCAAGTGTCCCCCAGTCTCTCTCTTTTTTTAAAAAAAAATATTTTTATTTTTTTCAGAGAGAAAGGGAGAAGGAGAGAGAGAAACATCAATGATGAGAGAATCATTGATCGGCTGCCTCCTGCCCACCCCATACTGGGGATCGAGCCCACAACCCAGGCATGTGCCCTTGACCGAAATCGATCCCGGGACCCTTCAGTCTGCAGGCCGACACTCTATCCACTGAGCCAAGCCAGCGAGGGCCCCAGTCTCTGGTCCCGTCCCTGGGAGCTGCCTTGGGGCCACCCCGGCTTTCTGAGCCGTCAGACAGCCCGACTCCCCGAGGCTGGCTTCAAGGCTGTCGGCTGAAGCTACTCACAGGCCTACAGACCTGCTCTGAGACGGGACGTGTCTTCTCACCGCACAGCCGCTGGGGAGGGACTCCCTCGTGCACACATTCGAGTAGTGGCCGAGCACACACTCCCTGTCCTGCTCCGCAGCCCACGCCCACAGAGGCGGCGGCGAGCACCGCGCACCTGCTGCCAGGGGTCAGG
>NW_005353406.1:52338-52908 GCF_000412655.1 Myotis brandtii
ACGCTGCCCTGGGCGTGTCTGTGAGGGAGAAAGGCCAGCGGTCAGCGGGCAGGGGCTGCCGTGCTGGGGGCTGGGGCACTGCCTCCCCGAGGACAGGCTGACCGCCTCACGCCCCTGACCAGCCCAGACCCTCACGGCCACCTGAGCAGGTCCCCACACAGCCCTGCTCTGCGAGGGAGCTCCAGGGGTTTGGGCTCCTGCTACCGAACCCCAACTCTGGGTGCCTGCGCTCAAGGGCCAGCTTTCCCTGCTTGCACTGGGGCCTCGGCCTTCATCCGGGCGTCTCAATGTGTGACCCACGTCACAAATGAACAGAGCTCCTGGGTCCCACCAGACCCAGGGGTGTCAGCCCGAGACGCACAGACAGGCGACCAGGCTGTCCCCACGCAGACAGGACTCGGAGCTGCAGGGGAGCAGGGGGACGCTCGCGGGCCCTCAGGGGTCTGCTCCTTCCCCTGCAGGGAGGCTGTTCACAGCTCCCGGCCGGAGTGGCGGGGCAGGGACTCACTCCACAAGGCGGCTCCCAGGGTGGCCAGCCCCAGCCCTGCTGGGCAGACAGTGTCCCTGATG
>NW_005353406.1:52949-53645 GCF_000412655.1 Myotis brandtii
CTCACCAGCTTCGAAGGCCTGGGCTCCCCTCCGGGTCAGGCGGCCGTCTGGTCCGATCAGCATCTGCCCCCGTGTGGCCCGAGGGGCCTCCATGGGGCCCGGCTTCGGGGACTCTGGCAGGTCCACCACAGCGCAGCCTTCCTCCCACGCGTGGTCCACGCAGGCCTTGGCCCCGCGGAACAGGAGCTGCCTGGTCCTCTCTGGGGAGACAGAGCCCTCCGATGACCCGTCCAGCCCGGGGGCCTTGCACAGCCCCCCATCCCCTGCAGGCCAGGCGTGGAGGCGCCGCTGTGCTGCTCCCCGTGAACTGGGCCCACTCTGCCTCCCGCCCTTCCTTCCCGGGCTCAGCCAACACCTGCTGGGACCTGCACCCCCTCTCCCGGCTCCTTCTCCATCACTCTGCTCCTCCTCCTCCTCCTGCTGCTCCTAGCGCCACCCCCCCCCCCTTAGCTGAAGTGGCTGCTCAGCACGGGAGCAGGGCTGTCCATCAGGCCACGCGCCTGGCCCCCAGGGGCTTTCACACGCCCAAGCGCCAGGTGCCAGCCCCCCAGGCCTGTCCTTCCTCCCGCGGCCCACAGAGCCGGTGGACTGCGGGAAGCGGGGGGGCTCTCATGGAATTGACTACCGTTACCGGGGACTCAAATGGGGGGGGGGACGGCTCCCAGGCGGCCCCGCACCGTCAACCCCCCCAAACGG
>NW_005353406.1:54688-55511 GCF_000412655.1 Myotis brandtii
CTCGCGAGAGGCGCGGCGCGTGATAGGGCAGAGGCGACCTCAGGGGCAGGATGTCAGCTCTTCATTTTGTTGGTAAACAACATTTCCTTGTTTACGTCACCAGAGTTAGAGGGTGACTCCCTTTCTCCTAATTTTCACTTCGTCGGAATCACGGAAGTGGAGAGTGACGTGTGCACGCCCGGGACGTCCGGCACGGGGCTCTGATCCGGAAGTGCCTCCCCACACCCGCTCCGTCGGGCTCCTCCGTCATGCACTTCCGGTGACGAAGCTGCCGCTTTGGTCTGAGTTCACGTCACGCGTGACGTCACGTTCGCTGGGTCTCCACCGGGGCGCGCAGTGTGTCGCACGGGTGATGTGCTGTCATAAGTGATACCGCAGTAGACTCAGAACTCATGTGACCCCATTAACCAATGTCACCCCAATACACTTGATTAAAGAGGGAGTTCCGCTCCTACATGTCAGTCTAACTTTAAGACGTATGTGTCCACTGGGTGCGTTGCCAGCCCTCGCCTGGCCTGCAGGGAGGCCTCACAGGGCCCAGTCCCCGGTCCTGGGGCTGGGGCCCGAGCAGGTGTGGGTCCCAGAGCAGGTCTCGCAGGCGGGCTCCCCGAGGCCTCTCTCTCTCCTGGGCGTGTGGACGGCCACCTTCTCCTGGGTCCTCACAAGGCCGCCCCTCTGCGCGCCTGTGTCCCCATCTCCTCATCTTACAAGGTCCCCCATCAGCCTGCTTAGGACCCACCCGTATGGCCTTTCTAAAACTTAACCACTTACAAGTGGCGTCTGAAGTCATGGAACCCAGAAGCAGAGTAGAAGGTGGGCTTCA
>NW_005353406.1:55944-57005 GCF_000412655.1 Myotis brandtii
GGAGGGCGGGGCGGGCTCATCACCCAGCGGAGGGGAGGGGGGCTCTAGAGCGAAGCCCTTTAAATGTTTGGGAAACACATTTACTGCCGTGGTCTCTCTTACACGGGCTGGTTCTGAGCACATAAACCGCTCGGCTTGGTGTCACCCAGACCACTGTCACGGCAAAGCATGGCTGGTGACTTCGAGTGTTTAAAAGTCAAAACAAAACGACTAAGTCAGCCCGGCCGGCGTGGCTCAGGGGCTGAGCATCGACCTATGACCCAGGAGGTCACGGTTCAATTCCCCACCAGAGCACATGGCCGGGTTGCAGGCTCGGTCCCCAGTGGGGGGCGTGCAGGGGGCAGCCGATCCGTGATTCTCTCCCATCACTGATGTTTCTTTCTCTCCCTCCCTCTCCCTTCCTCTCTGAAATCAATAAAAATGTATTTTTTAAAAAACATAAAAGACACAGTGAGGCCCTGACCGGTTTTGCTCAGCAGATAGAGCGTCAGCCTGCGGACTCAAGGGTCCCAGGTTCGATTCTGGTCAAGGGCATGTACCTTGGTTGTGGGCACATCCCCAGTGCGGGGCGTGCAGGAGGCAGCTGATCGATGTTTCTCTCTCATCGATGTTTCTAACTCTCTATCCCTCTCCCTTCCTCTCTGTAAAAAATCAATCAATAATATATATATTTTTTTAAAAAGACACAGTGAGAGCAGAGCGCGCGTGACCACTCCCGCTCAGCGGCTCCCGATGTTTATTGCTGACCTGCTCCAACCGGACACAACGCGGGACAGAAAGGAGCCACCGCGGTCCGTCCGCCCGCCCCGGGCTCATTCCAAACAGCAGGAGCGAGCGACTGCGCGAGGCTGGCTCCCGACGTTTAAGATGAGCAGTGGTGGCGCCCACAGCCTCAGGAGGAACAGGAAAGTCCCCCAAACCGCCACGTCTCTTCTTCTACGGCATCGGCGATGCCTCCGAGGGCCCAGGACACGCTGCCTGCGCCGCCGCCGCCTAGAACAGCTGGATGATCGAGTCCCGGGACTTGCCGACACCAACCCATTTCACTGGAAGGGAAAGGC
>NW_005353406.1:57190-58120 GCF_000412655.1 Myotis brandtii
CGGCCGTCGCCCCACTTGGTTTTCAGGGTCCGGGAGGGGCTCTGGGACACTGGCTGGACCCCCTCCACACGGGGCCACATCCACCCACGCGGATTCCCGTGGGCTCTGCTGGGCGACCCCGAGACTCAGGGAGGAGGCCGGTGCGGCTCGGTGGCTCTGAGATTTTGTTTATTTTTTTTAAAGACATATTCTTATTGATCTCAGAGAGGAGGGGAGAGGGAGAGAGCGATAGAAGCACCAATGAGGAGAGAGGATCAGTGACCGGCTGCCTCCTGCATGCCTGCTACTGGGGATCGAGCCTGCAACCCGGGCCTGTGCCCTGACCGGGAATCGAACCGTGACCTCCTGGCTCACAGGTCGACGCTCAGCCACTGAGGTGGCTCTGAGATTTAACGTGTTAAGACATCCTGAAGGAGCTAGGCCCCGACCCTCCCCGGGCAGGGGCCCCACATGGACGGGACCCCGGGGCTCACAGATGCCAGCCATCCGTTACTGATGGAAGATGCTGGAACAAGCCGGCCACCCCGGCCCTGACCCTGGGGTCACACCACACTTGTGCTGCGCCCTCTCAAAGGTCAGGGCCAGTAGGGCGAGTCGGGGACCCTGGAGTCGCTGGTGGGTCTACACAGACAGGGGAGGGGGCAGCTCCCTCCCCTGGCGAGGGCGGAAGCCGCTGGTGCGCTGGGCCCGGGTGTGAAGTCAGGAACCCCAGCTTCCCAGGGGAGGGGTGTGGCGGTGGGAGCCCAGCGAGCCTCGCACGGCCACGTGAAGGGTTTTCTTAGGTCACACTTTCATCTTGCCATTTGCAGAGTTTTGGGTTCACCTCTGCTAACAGGAGCGGGGCTTTGGTGCCCGCGGATCCCCAGGGCCCGGGGTTGGTGCCCAGGGCCTCCCACCTGCCGCCAGGCCAGTCCCTCTGAGCCCTGCCCA
>NW_005353406.1:58186-58415 GCF_000412655.1 Myotis brandtii
GCCGGGCGCCAGTGCAGCTGCCAGGGCGGGAAGCCGCCTCCCCTCGTACCTGGGAAATAGGGGATCCTTTTCCCGTTCAGCTTGTAGGCGATGCCGACCTTGATCTCGTCCAGGGCGTCCAAGATGTCCAGCTTCGTCAGGGCCAGCCTGTCGGAGCCGAGGACACAGTGGAGAGGCTGCGGGCCAAGTGCTCGCGCTGTCGGCCTCCTCCACGCCCCCCCTTCCCCCG
>NW_005353406.1:59676-61003 GCF_000412655.1 Myotis brandtii
CAGCTCAGGACAGGGCCTCCTGTCCTCGCGGCCACCAGACACAAGGACAGGCCGACAAAGGCAGGCTGGGGCACCCTGAGGACCCCTTTCTGAGCCAAGGGGGGCCCTGACCCCACTCGCCTGCCTGCAGCACCCGGGGGAGCAGGGTCGCGTGGACATGCGTGTGCTCTGCTCGGTGGGGAAGGCGCCGATGCCCACGCGTGTGGTGTAGGCCTTCACCACGCCGTACACGTCGCCCACGTTCTGGGGCGGGATGCCCAGCCCCGTGCACACGCCGCCCACCGTGCAGTTGGAGGACGTCACAAAGGGGTAGGTCCCTGCAAGACAGCCGGTCAGGGACCCCCACAGATCACCCCTACCCAGGGGCCCTCCGGGCGGAGGGCAGTGGTGGTAAGCCCCCCGCACAGCCCCTCAGTGGGGTCTCGGGAACCGTCTTGGGGGAGTGGCCCCCACAGGGTCTGGGGGTCAGGAGGGGGAGGTCGCTCTGCAGCAGGTGCCTCTGCGCTGGGAGCCCCGGGGGCGGGGAGGGAGGTTCAGTCGGGGCGCGGCCCTAACCACCCCCACCACGTCCTGGTCTCTTGGGCCCTCGGCCTCTCATCTCCAGCCGCCTCCCCCTCTCGGCTAAGTTAGGGGGAGGGCACGGGGGTCATGTTCAGGCAGGATGAAGGCCACGCCCTGTCCCCCCAGACACGACAGCGCGGTGTGTTGGGGCCGCGGGGCCGCACCGAAGTCGATGTCCAGCAGCGCGGCGTTGGCGCCTTCCACCAGGATCTTCTTGGGGGGGCCATGCAGCGCCTCGTACATGAAGTACACGCCGTCGCGGACCATGGGCCGGATCCTCTCGGCAAAGCCCTGCACGGGGTGGGGTGGGGGGACGCGGCTGTGGGGCCCGGGCCACCCCCAGCTCCCAGCTCTCCCACTGCCTGGCTCACCCCGACAGCCCCCCACCCTGGCCGGGGGGCCTCAGTGACCATGGGGGGAGGTGCATCCACAGTTCATCCGCTGGAGCCCGACCCCCAGGACCTCAGGATGGGGCTGTGCTGGGGTGATTAAAGCTCAAGTGAGGTCCCAGGGGGGCCCTAATCCAGCGGAACCGGGTCCCTACGCTCTCCGGTCTGTCCTCATTTGGCCCAGACGCAGCGGGAGGAGCGGGATCCCAGCTGGAAACTTCCAGAAGGGCTTTGTGCTAACACCTTCCTGCCCCCACCCCCGCCCTCTCAGAGTGAGCAGGGGGGCCACTGCCCCTCCTGCCTCGGCTGGGACAGTGCCACCTCCCGCCCAGCACGTCCTGGGCAGGTCCCCAGAGAGCACGTGGGCCCAGCCCTGG
>NW_005353406.1:61936-62244 GCF_000412655.1 Myotis brandtii
CTGCACCCTCCCCGGGCCCGGCTCAGCCCTGCCACCTGCGTCTGGCCAGGCTGTGTGTGTCCTTGTGTCTGTGCGTGTGCACGCATGTCAGCATGTGTGCACGTGTGTTCTCACATGTGTGTTCACGTGTGTGCGAACCTGAGAACCAGTCCCGCCTCCTCCTAACAGTGTCTGTGGAGGACACCTCCACGGCCCAGGCGCGGGCGGGGCGGGGCCTGTGTGTGGGTTCCAGGCTGCAGGGCCAAAGTGAAATGGGGGCAGCAGGTGCCCACCTCGGGGTGGCAGCCAGTGCGGGACCCAGAGTCAGG
>NW_005353406.1:63034-63443 GCF_000412655.1 Myotis brandtii
CCACAGGTCCGCTGTCCCCCACAGGCCCCACTGAACCCCCACAGGTCCTGCTGTCCCCCATAGGCCCTGCTGCACCCCAGACCCCGCTGCACCCCAACAGCGCCTGCCTCCATGGGAAGGTGGCGTCCAGTATGAAAGGGGCACCTGGGACCCTGGCTAGTGTGGCTCAGGTGGTTGGAGCGTCGCCCAGGGCACCGAAGGGTCTTGGGTTCGACTCCCAGACTGGCACACACCCAGGTTGCAGGCTCGATCCCCGTTTGGGGCGTGTATGGGAGGCAACCCATCGACGCTTCTCTCTCTCAAATCAATAAAAACAGACCCTCGGGTGAGGATTAGAAAACAGAAAGCGGTCAACTTGGAACCGGCCTCCACTCCTGACTCACGCGGGACCGTGGGCCCCCGGGCTTTG
>NW_005353406.1:65093-65592 GCF_000412655.1 Myotis brandtii
AGGGTCGACCTATGACCCAGGCGGCCGATTCCCGGACGGGGGCACAGGCCCGGGTTGTGGGCTTGATCCCCAGGGGGGGCCGGCTGGAGGCAGCCGATCCACGAGTCTCCCATCATGGAAGTTTCTCTCTCTCTCCCCAATTCTCTGAAATCAACACAAATATATTTTTTAAAAAAGAGAAAGAAATGGGCACGGCCACATTCACAGGGCAACAGCCACAGCCGCCGGGACGTGGACACAACCCAGTGTCCGCCTGCGGAGCGGTCCCCTGACGCGGCCCATCCACGCCGTGGAACGTCACTCAGCCTCGAAGAGGACAGACGTCGGACGCCTGCCACAAGGCGATGGACGCGAGGCCGTCGTGTGAGTGACAGACACACACTGCGCTGTGGGACCCTCACACAGGCCCGGAGGAGCCGGACCCGCGGGGACTGACAGCGATGGTGGGGCGGGGCTGGGGGGGGAGGGTGATGGGACAGAGGCTCCGCCGGGGACGATG
>NW_005353406.1:65804-66326 GCF_000412655.1 Myotis brandtii
GAGGCTCCGCCGGGGAAGAAGGGAAAGCCCCGGGGACGATGGCGGGAGGGCTACACGCGCTGCGGACGCACGTCCCCCTCTGACCCACACGCACAGAGGCCGAGACGGCACGTTAATCTGTCTGCATTTTATGTGCAAACACAACAGGCCCAGCCCGGCCGCGGGGCCCGGGGGGTGAGCGTCAGCCTGTGAACCAGGAGGTCACGGCTGATTCCCGTCAGGGCACGTGTCCGGGATGCAGGCCAGGAGGGGGCGTGCAGGAGGCAGCCGGTCAGATTCCCTCTCCTCGTGGATGTTTCTCTCTCCCTCTCCTTCCTCTCTGACGTCAATATGAACATATTTTAAAAACCACAAACAAATAAAAACAAGCCCAGCCCGAAGCATTTGCAGCGACAGCAGAGTGGCAGGGGCGGGGGGGGGGGGGGAGGCGTCCTGGACTGGCCAGGCGGCAGGGCCTGGGGTGTCGCAAGCTGTGGGACAGTGTGACCCCGCGCCCGGGGCCCTGGCTGAGTGTGAGTCTGT
>NW_005353406.1:66386-66851 GCF_000412655.1 Myotis brandtii
ACAGGGGGGGGGGGGGGGGGCAGCAGGCGGCACGGGAACTTCCGGGGTGACAAGTGTTCTTGATTGGGGTGATGCCGGGGCACGCACGGCGCACACATGAGGCCTCGGACGCCGCAGGGTTATTTAATGGCCTGGAAACGGGACCTTGGGCCCGAGCCCTCCAGGGTCGGCCGGCGCACGGAGCCCAGCTTCCCAGAGCAGGCGGTGCTGAGAGGGCTTCCTGCAGGGCCCCCATCAGGAAAGGCTGGGGCACAGGCTGGGCCTGGGCCTGCACCCGTGTGAGGGGCGCCAGTGACCTCCTGCTCCGCCCCCTGCTCACAGCCACCCCCTTCCCTTCCAGGGGCCACCCCGTGCCATCGCTGGGATGTGCCTGCTGCTCCCCCACTTCCTGACTGGGGAGGGTGGGAGCAGTGAGTCACCAGTGTGGCTTAGTCACAGAAGGAGCCGGAAGGAAAAGTACTGGGA
>NW_005353406.1:68277-68870 GCF_000412655.1 Myotis brandtii
GCGCCCCTGGGCGGCGGGCACTCACCGATGAAGGACACGGCCTTGGTGTTGATGATGCCGCTGGGCAGCAGGTGGAAGTCGTACTCTTTGCCGTCCACCACCACGGTGTGGCCAGCGTTGTTGCCCCCCTGGGGACGGAAACCCGCTGAGTGCGCAGGGCCTTGGGGCTTGGGCCACCGGAGAGCCTGTCTCACACCAGCCCTGCCCGGGGCCACCCGGCTCCAAGGCAAGGTGTCTAGGCTGCTGGCACGGGAGGCCCTGCCCCCCAGGGTGGGAGATGCCGTCCACACCTGGATTGGGGGAGTCTAGTCCGGTGTGGGCTCTGCGTGTCGGGGGTGAGCCGGGTTGGGGCCCAACACCCCCACTGTCTCAGGGCACCCGCTGCCCCAGGAGGCGTCTCAGTGCAGCCCCTGGCGCTGGGGCCCTCGCATGAGAAATGAGCGTCCAGCCTTCCCACTACAGGCTCAGCCCCACGGCCCAGACGGCCGTGCACGGGGAGGGGACGGGGGCCACCAGGGGCCAGTGCCCTCCCTCAGCAGGGACCCTGGAGGGTCCGCACCCTCCACTTAAGAATAAAAAGGAAAAGGCTGTTG
>NW_005353406.1:68891-69151 GCF_000412655.1 Myotis brandtii
CCCCTGTCCTACTGGAGGGCCCCGGGGTCCCCAGGGCCTGGGTGGGGGGCCCCTCCCGGCTGCCCCTCCCTCCTGGGTCCCCACAGGGATGATGAGGCCCGCTGGTGCCCAGCCCGTGACCTGTCCCTGTGTCCACTCCGTCCCCAGGACCCTGAGCCCAGCGGGCCCCACCTCCTGCCTCCATCTCCCCAAGACGGGTTTACCATGGGCCCCGCTCCACACGCTCTCTGGTGGAGGGGGCCATGGGCTGAGACTATGAG
>NW_005353406.1:70426-71350 GCF_000412655.1 Myotis brandtii
GCTGCCCGGGCCAACCTGGCCTCCAGGGCCTGGCCTTGCCTCCTGGGCCGCTCTCCTGTCCCAGCCCAGTGAGCCGACCACCCGGGACCTGGGATTCCCACACCTGACCTCACCCCGCTCAGCAGCGCCCTGGTCCTGCCTCCCCACCTCCCCGCTGGGGACTGGCAGTCAGCCTGGCCCCTCAGGCTCCGCCTCCTCCAGGCTCCCGGGGGCGGAGCCGGGCCAGGCACAGCTCTCAGCCACGCCCCCTGCCCCTGCCGCTCACAGTCCCCATGGACACAGCTGCCTCCCAGGCGTCAGGGATCTAAGAAAGGGGGCCACCTCACTCTGAGACCTGGGACCAGGCCAGGGCCAGGGCCAAGGAACCTGACCAGCCTGACCTTTCCCGGGCCTGCAGGCATCCGGCCGGCACAGCCTGTCCCCAGGGAGCAGCCGTGGTGACCCTGGGCCAGGCCACACGCCCCAGGCTCCCCCCTCCCCTGCATCTACCCGCCCTGTGTGGCCTCTGCCACCTCCTTGGCACCCCAAGGCTCAGGCAGCCCTGACACCCAGCCCTGATGTCCCTGCTGGGGGCACCTCGCCACACCCCTCCTCACCCCATGTTCCACATTGGGGGGGTCCCTGGATGGAGCCGCACTGCGAGTCTTGTCCCCCACCCGTGCCCCTAGCCTTGCTCCCTCGTGCCTGTCCTGGCCCTGCGTACCCCACTATCGGCTTGGAGGCCTCCTCTGACCTACCAGGCTCCCCACCTCTCGCCCCCCCCCCCCCGGGGGGTCCCTTGGAGCCGCACTGCGAGTCTTGTCCCCCACCCGTGCCCCTAGCCTTGCTCCCTCGTGCCTGTCCTGGCCCTGCGTACCCCCCCATCGGCTTGGAGGCCTCCTCTGACCTACCAGGCTCCCCACCTCTCGCCCCCCCCCCCCCTCC
>NW_005353406.1:72974-74955 GCF_000412655.1 Myotis brandtii
GTCCCTCCCTCCACTCCCCTCTCCCTCCACTCCCCCAGCTCAGCCTCCGGGGCGCAGGGAATCTCCCAGGCCCCCCCCCCCCCCCCCCCCCCCCCACTCAGCAGCCCGTCCCCACCATCCTTCTCTGACCAGCACACAGGTCTCCGCGATGTTTGGACGGTGACTGAGGCCACGAAGTGCCCACTTGGCCCAGGTTCCCGGGGAGGCGCCGGCCCGGCCTGTCTCCCTGGGACGCAGCCCCTGCCCCCACCCCCCCCCGATGTCAGCACCACTCACTGGGACAGGAGGCAGCTCTCCAGCCTGTGTGCACCCCCAGCCCTGGCCCGTGGGCAGGACGAGTGGACAGAGGGAGGCGAGAGGTGAGCAAGGGGTGGGGACGGGGCGCCGACAGCTTCCCAGTCTGCGCAGCCGCCAGCCCGGGGTGGCCTCGGCCGTGGCCCTGGTCAGGGAGACTGCTGGGCTGGGCAGCAGCGGGTTTTACAAGATGGCAAACAGCACCCAGCAGGGCGGGCGCTCAGGCGGGGACAGGTGACCTGGGTCTGGGGGAAGCGGGGAGCCCCCCACCTATGCAAGGCTTCTCTCGTGTGGGACCCGCTGGCAGGTTCCATTCATTCATTCGACCCCAACCAAGAGCTGCTCTCCTCCCGCCAGGCCCTGGAGCAAGGCCTGGGACTAAGGAGGCCACAGGGACACAGGCCATCAGGCCTTCGGGCCAGGGAGAGGGGAGGCCACCCGGAAACAAGCCCCGGAGGCGAAGAAAACCCAGGAGGAACCCAGGCTGAGACAGGACCACAGGCCCCAGACAACTGAGAGGAGAGCAAAACAGGCGCAGCTGTGGGACCCAGATGTGGGATAAGGCTGTGGGGGACCCAGATGTGGGGGTGCAGCTGTGGGGGATGCAGCTGTGGGGATGCAGCTGTGGGGGACCCAGGTGTGGAGAATCCAGATGTAGGGGATGCAGCTGTGGGGGACCCAGGTGTGGGGATGCAGCTGTGGGTATTCAGCTGTGGGGATGCAGCTGTGGGGGGCCCAGCTGTGGGGGATGCAGCTGTGGGGATGCAGCTGTGGGGAATGCAGCTGTGGGGGATGCAGCTGTGGGAGACCCAGCTGTGGGGGATGCAGCTGTGGGGACCCAGATGTGGGGGTGCAGCTGTGGGTGACCCAGCTGTGGGGGATGCAGCTGTGGGGACCCAGATGTGGGGGTGCAAGCTGTGGGGGCCCAGGTGGGGGGGATGCAGCTGTGGGGGATGCAGCTGTGGGGACCCAGATGTGGGGGTGCAGCTGTGGGTGACCCAGCTGTGGGGGATGCAGCTGTGGGGACCCAGATGTGGGGGATGCAGCTGTGGGACCCAGCTGTGGGTTTGCAGTTGCCGCAAGGGAAGGCCCAACCCAGGGACAGGCCAGGTGACCCGGGCACGGTCACTGGGGCCTGCCTGCTGTCGCCCTTTCAGGAGCCGCCCAGACAGACTCTGGCTCCAGCCCGCGTGGCCGTGGTTGGTCTGTCCAGGGCACTTGGAAGTGAGGGGCGTGGGTGGGCTCGGCCTGCAGACCCAGCTCCGTTCCAGAACCATCTCTGCAGCTGGTGGGAGAGCCCCACGGCGCCAAGAGGAGGGTGTCCACAGTTAGGAGGGAGAGCCCCCCCACTGGAGCAGACAGCAGGAGGAGGGTGCCCTGGAGGGGTGCCCTGTGCTGGAGCCGGAGGGAGGAGCAGCCCACAGGCCACACCCCTGCTAGGCTACAGAGGGACCTGGCTCCTGGCTCACACAGCAGGGACTGGGGGGAGGGTCCTGGGAATGGGGGGAAGGGGGGCTTGCTCCCCATGGCTTAGGACAGAGAGAGAGCGGGGACCTCCCAGGGCCCGGGAGCTCCAGCGTCCACTGTCGGCCTCGGCAGAGGTGGTCCAGCTGGTGAGGTGCCCTGACTCCGGAGCATCAGGCCGCCCCTCGCAGCGCGGAGCGGAGCCCAGCCTCCGGGGGGGCCC
>NW_005353406.1:75097-75707 GCF_000412655.1 Myotis brandtii
TCAGGCCCAGCCCAGCACAGCACAGCCTGTCCCGGGAGCGGTGGTGACGGGGCGCTGGTGTCTCTGGGTGCTCAGGAGAGGCACAGACCGGGAGGAGCCGGGCACCCCTTCCCCTTTTGCGACAGCATCCTGGCCGGTGGCTCCAAACCTGGCAGCGCCAGCGTGGACCCCTCTGCGCCCTCAGCTGCCAGCCTCAGCAGGAGGCAAACTGCCAGCCGCTGGCCACCCAGGCCAGATGTCCGAGGCTCCTCCCACTCCCTCTGTCCGGCCAGACCCTCCCCTCCGTGCCCTGCCTTCCTCAGGGCCTCCCCCAGGCCTGCCCCCCTCCTCTTGGCCCAGGGTCACCCCCTCCTTGCTGGCTTCTCCCCTGGGCTTCCCAGCACCCAGCCCCCTCTGTGTCATGACCCCTGTGGGGGGTCAGCCAGCCTAATCCCAGACCCAGACAGAATGAGGAATGGGGTGTCTCCAGTTGTCCTCAAACCACCCAGGAGCTGGGGTCCCGCCTCCGCCCGCCCTGGAGGGCTAGCGGCATGCCCAGGGCACACCCCACCCCCTGAGGATCCGGTGTCCCCAACTCAGCAGGACTTGTATTTATAGCTCTGCCCCGTCC
>NW_005353406.1:77306-80469 GCF_000412655.1 Myotis brandtii
GATCAGCTGCCTCCTGCACACCCCCTACTGGGGATGTGCCCGCAACCAAGGTACATGCCCTTGACTGGAATCGAACCCGGGACCCTTCAGTCCCCAGGCCGACGCTCTATCCACTGAGCCAAACCGATCAGGGCCCCAAATGGACTCTTGCTTGGGTCTGGAGAAGGGGCCAGAGGTGGGTCCCTGGGGACACCCTGAGCCCCTCTCCCCTCCCTGGGGTCTGCCCTGCAGAGGGGCCCAGAGCCCGTGCACTCACCCTGGCCAGGGCTCGGGGAGCCGAGGGTGGGGCTCCTGCTGCTCCCAGGCTGGACGGGGGACGGCACTCCCAGGAAGAAGGGAGTGGACCGGGCTTGTCACCCGGCCACTCATGAAGCGTAAGGGTCAGCCCCCAGGGCTGCGCTGCCCCTCCCCGCCTCCCTCCGTCCTCCGGGTGGGAGCGGGCTCTGACCCAGTGCTGGTCACTCGGCCCCTCCGCTGTGTGGACGAGGAAGGGGCTGGATTTAGCAGGGGGGACCCAGAGGTTCCGGAGGGTTCTGTTTGCTTGTTTCCGGAGGAAAGAAGCTGGGCTTTGCATCCTGCCAGGGGCTGCGCAGAGGGATCTGCTGGGGTCGTGGCAGCTGGGGGCGCTTCCCTCTGCCCACCCCCGGGGGGGGGGGGGGCTGGCTTCAAGCCTTCTGCTTTCTGCAGCACGGAAAAAAAAAAATAGCTGGTCTGGATTTCAAAATTCTCCTATCATGAAATAAACTAACATGTGACAGCATAGAGGGGCTTATCTGAATGCAGGCAGACAACTGGGTTTTCAGAAGTTGAAAAATAAAAGAGATGTCTGAAGAAGGTAAATGGCTGATAGCGATAACTCAGAGAACAGATTGGAGTGATCCAGGCTCCATCAGCCAGGTGGGAGGGAGGTCTTCAGCTGAGTGACGAATGTGGGGGCTGGCAATGGAATCCGGGGATATGACTTGTTGTCATGCATGTATTCAACCTGTCCTCTTGTTTTCAGCCTCTTTCAGATGTACACGAGGCCTCCGAATCCTCACCTGCACAGAGTTCTGTAATGTGAATCTGCTTCTGGGCTTTCCCACGCCCACGTGGGGCTTCTGATCTGCTGAGCCACTGACCACCCACCAGCATGACAGAGTCTGAGGACTGCCTCCCAACCATTCTTCCCTTAAGGGTGATACCTCCTAGCCTCCCTCACAGAGACTGCTGCTAGCCATAAGCCACAATCTGTGAAGACTGAAGCTCATGCAATTTAGGGCCCCCTTTAAGAAAAATAATATGAAATTAGGGACAGAGGCAAATATTTATTTAAACACTTAAAAAGCTGACATTGCCCTAGGGCCTAGATGGTTTGTGTCAGTGGATAGAGCATCAGCCTGCGGACTGAAGGGTCCCAGGTTCAATTCTGGTCAAGGGCACCTGCTAAGGTTGTGGGCTCGATCCCCAGTAGGGGGCGTGCAGGAGGCAGCAGATCAATGATTCCCTCTCATCATTGATGTTTCTATTTCTCTCTCCCTCTCCCTTGCTATCTGAAATCAATAAAAAAAATATTTTTTTAAAAGCTGAAATTACCACAAATAAAACAAAATCCAGAAAAACAATAGGTTTCTTAATGTTTGTTTTTCTTTTTTAAATATATTTTTTATTGCTTTCAAAGAGGAAGGGAGAGGGAGAGAGAAATAGAAACATCAATGAGAGACAAATATCATTAGTGGGCTGCCTCCTGCACGCCCCCCACTGGGGATCGAGCCGGCAACCTAGGCATGTGCCCTTGACCGGAATCAAACCGTGGCCTCCTGTTTCAGTTTGATGCTCAATCACTGAGCCACACCAGCTGGGCTATGTTTATTTTTCTTTAGGAGTCTGTACAAATGGCATCTCCTCAAGGAGATGAGCACCATACACCTCGAGTCAGTGCCCTTTTCCTCTGTCTTCATCCCCTTGCTCCGCTTTCTTTTGTTTTTCTTGTTGTTGTTGTTAATCCTCACCTGAGGCTACTTTTTCCATTGATTTTTAGAGAGAGTGGAAGGGCGGGAGAGAGACAGAGAGAAACATCGATTGGTTGCCTCCCACACGACCCACCTAGGGCCGGGCATCGAGCCTACAACCGAGGCACATGCTCTACCAGAGTCGAACCCGGGACCCTTCAGGCTGCAGGCTGATGCTCTATCCACGGAGCCAACCCAGCTAGGGCTGATGGGAATATCTTAAGCCTGGACCACCGTTAGAATGTCATGACCTTGTACATCTGCAGAGGTCACAATGGGGAGCTTATGGGTGTGAATTGTGCCCCCAGAGGGCTGATGTGGGCCCGTGTGCCATCTGCTCTGCCCCTGTCCAAGGCACTCAGTGGCTCCGGCCCAACCCCTGTCCCTCCTCCCCCACCCACCTGCTGACCCGGCCCTCCCTCCCTCCGCCTGTCTGTCCGTCATCCCATCACCCACCCACCAGGGCCAGGCCCCACCACATTCACCCGCAGCTTCTGAGCACCGCATGCCCCCACCCCAGCCCTGCCAGGCCTGCTCTGGGATGTCCTGGTCCACATCCCCCGCTTCCAGCCTCAACGGGCAGAGCCGTCAGCACAGGCAGTGGCCCCCCACCCCCCCAGCTGCATCCTCCCGGCCCCCTCGGCCTCCTCTGTCCAGAGGGAAGCGGCCCCAGGAGCAGCGGGTGGGTGGTTCTGTGGACAAGACGCCAGGTCCGGGCTGCGGGGTGGGCAGGCACCTCCCACCCTCAGGCCTAGACACACTGGGGGGGGGGACACTCCATGGGGCCCCCACCCCTCTGCTGAGCAAGGGGACCCTGTCCTCCCCAAGCAGTGCCCACCAGCCTGCTCCTCCCAGGGCCCCAGAGCCCTTTCACCCGCCCACCCCAACCCACAGAGGCACCACAGAATGAAAGAAACGCACAAACAATCACATTTGTGTTAAAATCCCTCTGTTCCAGCCCAGCTGAGCACGTAGCGGGCCGAGCTGGGGAGCAAGAACGGGGCATCGGGGGCTCCAGCCCTGCCTGGCTCCGTGGTTTGGGGGGTCTAACGGGCCGTCCCCAGAGGAATCTGGGTGCCAGGTCACTGGAAAGTAGGCGCAAGCTGAGGTGCCAGGGGACGCGCCAGGACCCCTCCTCGGGTGGGTGCCAGGTGCATGCGGGGCGGCACCAG
>NW_005353406.1:81226-82178 GCF_000412655.1 Myotis brandtii
GGCTCTGGGCTTGGGCCTGAGGCCTGTGGGAGGGACAGGAACGGTGAGGAGCCGCCTTGCTGGGGCAGAGCCAGAGCACCCGTGGCTGGGTCCCAGGCCCCAGCTGTCTTTCTGTCGCCACTGCCCCGGGGGCTGGGCTGTGTCCCGGGGTCCCCGGCCCTTCCTGGGGCAGAGAGGCTTCCCTGGGGGCAGGGGCTGCGCCCGCCCCTGTCTAGGCTGCGTCTCCCCCGAGGGCGTGGGGTCCTGTGTGCTACTCTCCCTGCCTCAGACCCAGGCTGCCCCGTCCACGCCCACCGGTTCGTGGCCACATCCTCCCAGGGCTCCCTCAGGCACCCCGGATGCCTCCTGCCCCTCTTCCTCAGCTGGGGCCTGAGGGCCCCTGGGCCCCTGGCCCCTGCCCCCCACCCACCTGCCCCTGCCCATCACTGCCCGTCACTGCCTGTGGCACTCTCTGGTCCAGGGACATGGCCTTGTGCTTGGGAGACACACTGGGGCAGCTCCGTGATGCCTCCAAGTAGCTGTGAGGTCATTCAATAAAGTGTGTGTGTGTGTGTGGGGGCACCAAAAAGGAACAATTTGCTGTATTTTGCAGGTTTGGGCCGTTCCAGGGTGAAAGGCAGGGGCTGTTCATTTTCATCTCCTTGCGAATTTCCTGTCGGGTTGAAGTTTTTCCAAATAAAAAGGGATTCTGGCCGCGGGGGCTCAGTGGTTGAGCGTTGACCTATGAGCCAGGAGGTCATGGTTTGCAGGCTCGACCCCCCGTGGGGGTCGTGCAGGAGGCAGCCAATCAATGTGTCTCTCTCACCATGGATGTTTCTATCTCTCTCCCTCTCCCTTCCTCTCTGACATCAATAAAAAGTGGGGTTCCTTCCTCCTCCCTCGGCCACGGGGGTGGTAGGCGGGGAGGCCCAGCTAACTTTCGCACCCGCAGCCTGGGGGCACGCCTGGCCAG
>NW_005353406.1:82701-83033 GCF_000412655.1 Myotis brandtii
GTGTCCCCACCTGGCAAGGCCAGGACGCAGCAGGGACCAGCCCTCGGTGTGGCTGCACCTGGGAGGCTCTGGGGCCATGGCAAAGCCCCTGCCTGTCCGGAGGGGGAGGGGGAGGGGGGTCTAGGGAGGCCCCTGCTCTCAGCCGACAACCGGCCTCCAGGAGGGGTGCTGCAGACCCCACCGAGGTGCCTGGCAGCCTGTCCCCGGGGCTGTCCCTGTCCCTCACTGCCTCCCCGCGGACAGGGGTGGCCAGCACCAGGGCCTTGCAAGGAGGGCTGGGTGTGCCCTGTGGACGGACCCAGAGTGAAGGTGGCACCCTGGGGGACACGGGG
>NW_005353406.1:84324-84554 GCF_000412655.1 Myotis brandtii
CCCGGAGCCCGGAGCCCCGTGGACCCGCCCTCCCGGTCCTGCTGGGGACGAGGTGGAGGCCCCGCCTTACCTTCCTGAATCCGAGTGCGGTGCTTCTTCCTCCGCCTGCCCGTCCCCTTCGAGGCCCGGCCCTGGGCCCTGGGGAGGGTGCCGGACCCCGAGGAGTCGGCCACCGAGTCCTCGGAGAAGGACCTGTCCAGGGACGTGTCCAGTGCGGAATCGGGGGCGGC
>NW_005353406.1:84845-85598 GCF_000412655.1 Myotis brandtii
TCAGGCCCAGAGGCCGGGCTGCTGGTGCCCCTGGGGCCTCCTGGGGGGCCGCTGGGGGCCACTGTGGATGGAGCACATGTAGGCGGAGGGCAGGGCGCTCCCAGCCATCCTGGTGGCACCCTCCTCGGGAACAATGTGAGCAGGGGTCCCCCTCCAGCTCAGCTTCTCCCCAATGGCCCCCACCCCCTGGGGCCTTTCCTGGTGGTCTCCAAGCCTCGGCCCCCACAGGGCAGGCCCGGCCTCAGCGGCCTCGGCCTGTCCACAGGGCAGTTGTCATGGGCGCGCGGGTCCCGTCTCTCCTGCCCACCCCGGGGCTGGGCAGGTGGCTGTCACAGCAGCAGAGACACGGGGGACCGTTGTCAGGGCAAGCGGCCTCCAGCCTCACCTCCCGGCCGTCCCCTTCTCAGGGCGGCCAGGGGAGAGGAGGGCTCCCTCGGGAGGCCAGGGAGGGCTTCCCGGAGGAAGGGGGTGTGGCCCAAAGGATGGCACAGGCAGGGATGGCGGGAAGAAAGCGGAGGAGGGAGGCGAGGGTCTCACCAGGCTGGTCAGGGCGCGGAGGAAGAGGTCCCGGAAGGTCTTCATGGTGCTGAACGTGTCCTCCAGGCTCAGCTGCTGGGCGTCCTCGCACAGGTAGTTGGCCAACGCCAGCTTCTTCTGCTCCACGGCCTCGAACACCTGCTCCAGCGCCTGGGAGGCCTCGATGCAGGCCTGGGGCACGGGCACCGCACAGTCAGGGCCCGGGAGGCCCCCGGC
>NW_005353406.1:86952-87187 GCF_000412655.1 Myotis brandtii
ACGCTCCAAATGTGCCCCTCTTCCTGGCCCCCGTCTGGACAGGGTGGTGGCAGGGATGCGGGTTGCTCAGGGGTTAGCCTAGCCTCCAGCGTGACCATGGCCGGCCATTCCCTGCTTCTTCAGGCCTCAGTTTCCCTCCAACTCACGGGGGACAGGTGTGGGGGGCAGCCGTTCCTGGGGGTCCCAGGGGTGCTGCAGCCTGAGACCGGCCTGGTCCAGCCCTCACTGGTGGGGA
>NW_005353406.1:87215-88019 GCF_000412655.1 Myotis brandtii
GGGGTGGGGTGGGGGTAGGGCAGGGGGCAGGGGCCAGGCACAGCCACTCACATAGTTGAGGAAGTTCCCGATCCTCAGGATCAGCTGGCAGAAGACAGGCAGCTGGCGGCTGGAGAGCAGGCCTTGGGGGTGGGGGGCGGCTCAGGGAGGTGCGGGCTCGGGAAGCGGGTCCCCTAGTGCTCGCCCACCTCAGCCCACAGCCGCGGGGGAGGACTCGGAGCGGAACCTTCCAGAACCTGTGGCTTCCCTGGTTCTCAGCAAACCATCCTGGGGGGGACTCCCAGAGGGTGTCCCTTCTGACCCTGTCCCCAAGATGGGTGTGGGCGTCCACTGCTGGGTCCCCAGCCGGAGTGAGCCGCACCCCGGGAGCCAGGGCTTCGGCGGGTCCCTGCGACTCCTCACTCAGAGGGGTGGTGTGTGCACGTGTGTGCAAGTCTGCGTGCATGCATCTGTCTGCACGTGTCTGTGCACAGGCATGTGTCTGCGTGCATAGGCATGTGTCTGCGTGCATAGGCATGTGTCTGCGTGCACACAGGTACATGCAGAGTTTGCCTCAGAGCCAGGGAGGGGGTGGTCTGTGACACGAGGAAGCTCAGCACCCACAGGCGCTCGGGGAGTCTGGGTGCTGGGGTGCAGGGGCTGGATGGGCCCCACCTGTGCGACCCCAGGGCTCCGGGCCACTCACTCTCGCAGGCCCTGAGCATCAGCTGGGCCTTGGGCCGCACCATGTCCAGCACCACGGCCGTGCCCTCGCACAGCAGCATGCACTCGATCCGCAGCTGGTAGCTGGGGGGAGAGGGGCGG
>NW_005353406.1:91724-92919 GCF_000412655.1 Myotis brandtii
AGACAACCCCGAGCCGGGCAAGGGCCACAGCAGCCAGGGGCCCGCCGGTCTGTGGGGCTGGGCTGCACGGTCAGGGGCAGAGGCTCATGGATGGGAGCTGGGAGGTCAGCAACCAGACCTCACCTGAGGGGGAGGGGGTGGTCACCGTGGGGGTGGGGCTTCTGCCAGAGCAGGGGGAGCTTGATTGTTCATTGGGCCCAGGACCTGCCAGTCATCTTAGTCTGGCCAATGAGCTGTGCATTCAGCGGCAGGGCAGGCCCTCTCAGCACCCCAGCCTCCCCTCTTCCTCCTGGGGTCCCCCCAGCCAAAGCTGACACCCCGAAAGAGGTCCTGTGAGGCCTCGGATGGAGGTTCTCAGCTATGTGGGTTCCCAGGAACCCAATTAAAACTGAATTTCAGGCCCAGCCAGCCTGGCTCAACGGTTGAGCGTTGACCTATGAGCCAGGAGGTCACGGTTCAATTGCCAGTCAGGGCACATGCCTGGGTTACAGGCTCGATCCCCAGTTTGGGGTGTGCAGGAGGCGGCCGATCCATGATTCTCTCTCATCATTGATGTTTCTCTCTCCCTCTCCTTTCCTCTCTGAAATCAGTAAATATATAAATATAAAAATAGAGAAACAATGAATGGTTTTTAGCGTAAGTACGTCCCATGCACCATCTGGGATGTGCTTATACCACAGCAACCCTGTCTGTCTAAAGTCAATTCAACTCGTGTCCTGTCTCCATGTGGCAGCCCTGGCTCTAGGGGCAGCTGCCCTGCCCCCAGGGCTGGGCTCTCGCTGGGACCTGGGCCCCCTGCCCCCCTGGAGGCGCTGTGTGGGTGCTGGGGGGGCAGGGCAGGAACAGCAGGGGGACTCACCGAAGCCGTGTCAGGATGTCCAGCAGCTGCAGCCCTGGGGAGGGACAGAGGGTCAGCGGCCCCTCCCGACACCCCGAGACCAGCGTGCAGTGGGAGGGTCCCTGCCACTCCCACAGGGCACCCGGACAGGCAGCTCAGAGGGAGACATCTCGGGGGACACTCCGTGGTGACCGTCCAGGGGTCCCTGTCACCACTGGACCGGGGTCAGGACCCTGCCTCCCACCGAGAGCCTCCAGGGCTCAGGCCCGGGGTCCCGAGGCCCCTGTCCACGAAGGGAACAGCTGGGGGTGGGGGGTCGGGGCGCTGGGCATCCCCTGGGGGGGGAGCAGGCCGGCG
>NW_005353406.1:93248-94424 GCF_000412655.1 Myotis brandtii
GTCCCCCGCTCACCTTGTAGTGGTCCAGGGCGTCCAGGGCCAGGGCGTGGCCCTCGGGCGAGTAGATGCACAGGGCGGCCAGCAGCTCAAACACCTGCTTCTTGACCATCACGTTGGACGTGTCCAGAGCTGCCGAGGGCCGGGAGTGGGGGTTGGGGAGGGGGTGTCTCAGTGAGGGGCTCAGGCATCCAGGCCAGGCCTCCCCCTCCGCCCGTCCCCCACCTGTGCCCGCCTCTGCCCAGAACTGCCACACTTCAGCCAGGAACGCGGGGCAGCAGGCAAACACCAGGGGGCGCTCTGCACCCACCCACCGCCCACAGGGTCTTCTCTGAACTCTACGGCCTGCCTCCCGCCTCATCCCCTGAGCGGGAAAGTTTGGGGGTGCCCCCTGCCTGGCCCGGCTGAGAGCACGTTACAGAGGACTCTACAGATGGGCCTGGACGGGGTCGGACAGGAATGAGGTGACCCCTCTCTCGCTTACCCACACAGGCACCCGCCCGTCACCGCCGCCCCCGGAGCCCCAAGCAGGAGGGACTCGGTCACCCCATGGAGCAGCAGGCCTGCTGGGCCAGGGACACACAGTGACCTCGGGGTCTCCTGAGGGCTGAGGGCTACCCCTGAGACTCACTGGAGGAGGCGACAGTGAGCTGGAACTCACAGGGGGAGCAGGACTGTGCACACAAAGAGAGAGCAGCCTGGTATGGAGGTGGAGCCTGGGGCCCGCATTCGAGAAGCCCCCAGGGCCAGGGACAGGGGGAGTGGACGATGCCGCTCCGGCAGGCTAGGGCCGGGGGCTCGGAGCCAGGTGGAGTGTAGGATCACTCGGGTGCACTTTTGTTTTTGACCCAGTGACTCCAGCTGCCACAGTGTGGATGGGGGAGGTGGCGGCGGGGAGTGGAGCCTGAACCAGCAACAGGCTGGGTGGAGAATTGGGGCAAAGCCATAAAACAGAGGGGGGCAACCAGGTGCAGCTGGTGGAGGGACCAGGGCTCCAAGGTGACCTGGCTGGAGGGAGGGGTGTCTCAGACTTGGGGCAAATGGGAAACTGGCGCCTCCTCCAGGAAGCCCTCCCTGCCTGCCCAGCCCCGCTGTCTCCTCCTGTGCGCCCAGCCCTCCCGCCGCCTGGCATGGCCGCGAGCCTCACACCGAGTTGCTGAGGCCTGCCTTGCTGCCCGC
>NW_005353406.1:94549-96572 GCF_000412655.1 Myotis brandtii
CGAGCAGCAGGTCCAGGCCGCTCTGCTCCAGGAACTGCACCATCCAGCCGCCGTCGCTGCCCTCCAGCCGCTTGCGCAGGCCCGAGTAGTTGACCACCGAGGGCATCTGCAGCAGCCGGATGCAGAGCTCGGGGTCCGCGTTCTCCAGGTTGGCCTCCGTGGGGTCCGCGTCCTGCGGCCCCAGCTTCTCCTTCAGCGCCGCCCACTTGCGCTGCGCGCCCTCCTTCACCGACATCTTGCCGAACTGCGGGGCCAGAGGGTAGCGGGGGTCAGCCAGGGCCCAGCCAGGGCTCGGTCCTCCGCCTGGTACCCCCACCCACCAAATGTGTTCCCAGCGCTGCCCGTGGCACCCTGCAGCACCTGGTGCAGGCTCCCCGAGCACCCACCCCTGACCAGAGGCGGCAGCACTGCCCCGCTGTGTGCACCTCGACCTCACAGCCGCCCAGGCAGCAACGCCCCGACCAGTGGTGACAATGCAACAAGCATGTTGTGTCTGGGACGCTCTTATCTCCCCCCAGGGCACAGCCCCTGCCCACTGGATGGGCCAGATGGGCACGATGATTCTGGGCCCTGGCACTCCAGGCTGCCCGAAGCGCATGAGTGGGCTGGGGGGGCCGACTCGAGGGTCATGCCCAACGCCCATCCGGTTCTGGGCAAGACCAGGGCCCCGCGGGGGAGCAGCCCTGCCAGGCCTGGTTCTGTGGGTCTGTGTGTCACCTGCGTGCGGGTGGAGGGCCGGGTGCCTCTAGCCCAGTGATGGCGAACCTTTTGAGCTCGGCGTGTCAGCATTTTGAAAAACCCTAACTTAACTCTGGTGCCGTGTCACATATAGAAATTTTTTGATCTTTGCAACCATAGTAAAACAAAGACTTATATTTTTGATATTTATTTTATATATTTAAATGCCATTTAACAAAGAAAAATCAACCAAAAAAATGAGTTCGCGTGTCACCTCTGACACGCGGGTTATAGGTTCGCCATCACTGCCTAGGCCCTCGGCTCTCGGAGGTCCACCCGGATCTGCTGCAACAGGTGTGACCCTGCCCAGAACGTCCCCCAGCACGTGCCTCTGTGTCATCACCACCACCCGCCCCCTCCCCGGCAGTGACGCTGTCCTCAACCACAGCCCCTGGGAACTGGCCCCAAAGGGCAGGGGCAGCCCAAGCTCTGCTGCAGCCATGTATGGCTCGGGTCTTATATTTAGCGGCTGAGAAGGGCCGTGTGGAGTCGCTGGGAGAGAGCCCGAGGGACGGCATGGCGACGCCACTGGGCCTCACGCCCAGCCCTCAGCCTCCCACCACCCGGAGGCAGGAGTGTACACCCCACTCCACAGGAGGGGGTTGGAGGGGGCACCCAGAGAAGCCAGGCCATGTGCCCACCGCCCCAGAGTTGGAAATGGCAGAGCCAAGTGAGCCTGGACCCCAGGGGGCCCTGGAGCGGCCAGGCCTCCCCGCTCTACAGCTGCTGCACCGGGGAGCTCAGAGGGGAGAGCAGGGGCCGTCCGAGGCCAGGCAGGGCACTGGGGCTGAGCCGGGACAAGAGCCCAGGTGCCTGCCCCTCCAGGAGGCCCCGCAGCCCCCTTCCTGGGTGAGGGTGGTGGGTGTCCTTCCTTGGGCTCCTGGAGCCCACCCCGGGGTCTGCTGGGAACACAGAGCACAGCCTGGGGGCCCGGCATCTCGGCTCCCTCCTGTTTGCTGTGTGTCCTCCCGGGAGGCACCCCGCCTCCTCCCACCCCCGTCAACTGCTCTTCAGGACCCCGGGGTCCCCCCAGGCGGCCTGGCTGACCTGGGTGGGCGCCCAGCCCTGGCCCTTGCCAACAGACTTTGGCCCCGTCACGGCCCCGTCTAAGCCTCAGTTTCCGCCCCTGCACCTCTGGCACCAGCCGGCTGGAAGCATCCGACAGGCAGTAAAGGGGGTGTTGGGGTGCTCATAACACTGCCTCCCAGGCCCAGCCCTCTTGGCCCCGCACCGTCCACTCACCCAGATGCGCAAGACCTTCCGGCTGCCTCTGCCCACCCATCCC
>NW_005353406.1:96714-97158 GCF_000412655.1 Myotis brandtii
TCTCGGTGGCAGGGAAGGGCCGCTCCCAGCACCATGCGGAGCAGGGCAGACGGGCCCAGTGTGCACACAGCCACCCCCTGGGGTGCTGCTGCTTAAAGAGGCGCCCAGAACTGGCCCTCCCCTCCCAGCTCCCATTGGCCCGAGTCCCTGCTTCTTTGGCACAGGCTGAGTGGACACAGAACTCTCCCAGGCCAGGCTGCTGGCCTCCCGAGTGACCTGCCCAGCCGAGAGCCCCAGGGGTCCCTGGATGCAGAAAAGCCGGCCAGTGTCGCCTCGACCCGCCCACCGGCCCTGCCCAGTGCCCCTGTCCCCGGCCATGGCTCCCTCCCCAGAAAGACCCCACTTAGGGGGTCCCTTTGGTCTGTGCGGGGGGGGGGGGGGGGGGGGGGGGGGGTCCCTCAGCCCGGCCTGTGCCCTCTCGCAGTCTGGGACCCCTTGGGAGAT